>NW_016107975.1:116683-237878 GCF_001604975.1 Cebus imitator | reverse complement strand
TGCTCTGTCCCAGGGATTTAGGGCTTTATTTATGAGTTTCCGTTATGCTGCTGCCTTCTTTTTTTTTCCTTCAGACTTGCCCTGCCCAGCAAGGAGGCAGCCTAGTCACTGTCGGCCTATAGAGGCTTTGCTGAGCTGCTGTGGGCTCCACCCCACTGCCAAGTGAACTTCCCTGCAGTCCTGTTTATATGGGTGTAGTTAGAACTGCTTTGGTGATGGTGGCCCGCCTCTGTTGAGGCGGAGTCTCTCTGCTGTGGTGGGTTGCCTTGGCAAGAGCGGGCTGCCTCAGCAATGGCGGGCTGCCTCAGCATTGGCCGACTACCTCCGTCCTGGCGGGCTGCCTCGGTAATGGCGGACGCCCCTCCCCCACAGAGCTGCACCGTCCTGGGTTCAGCTGTGCTTGCTGTGAAAGTCTCAATCCAGAGTTTCTGATTGCTGTTCTTTTGTGGGGGTGGGACCAGCTGAGCCTGATCGCCCAGCTCCCTGCCTCAGAGCCTTTTTTAAGTTGGTGTTCCAGTTGCCTGTTGAAGAGGCACCGGGGTCTGTTTGTTTTCCCCTGTGGCCACTCACTGCGCTGGCTTAAACAGCGGCACTGAGGTTTGTGGCGCTTTTTTTTTTTTTTTGCCCTGGAATCTACTGTCCTGGTTCTCTGCTCTGTCCCCTTTTTAAACAGATGAACGGGCAACTTTCCATGGCTCCAATCGCCAGCCAAAAGGGCACCCGGACCGGTGTATTTTGTACGGAGAACTGCTGCTCCGGGGCGCCGACAAAGCAGCCACGTGGGGCAAAGCAGCGGCACCGGCCGGCACAGCCGCACTGGCCGAAACAGCCGCGCTGGCGACCGTGGAGCTCCTCCGCCCGGGAATTTCCTAGTCTGTGGGCAATAAAAACGTGGCGTCCACTCACCCTCTGCGCTTTCACTGGGAGCTGCGATCCTGAGCTGTTCCTAAATGGCCATCTTGGATCGAAAAAAAACTCCAGAGATTCTTATATTGTTTGTAATGTCCCATTTGTCTTCATAATATGTTAAACTATATCTCTGGAATAGGGTTTGATATGGTTTGGCTGTGTCCCCCCCCCCCAAACCTCATCTTGAATTGTAGCTCCCAACAGTCCCATGTGTCATAGGAGAGACCCAGGGGAGGCAACTGAATCATGTGAGTGGATCTTTTTCATGTTGTTTTTGTGATATTAAATAAGTCTCATGAGATCTGATGATTTAATAAAGCGGAGTTTCCCTGCACACACTTTCTTGTCTGCTGCCGTGTAAGATATCCCTTAGTTCTTTCTTTTTCTTCCCCCATGATTGAGAAGCATCCTAAGCCATGTAGAACTGTGAGTCCATTAAACCTCTTACCTTTATAAATTACCCAGTCTCATGTATGTCTTCATTAGCAACATGAGAACAGACTAACACAGAGTTTAGCTCAACATGTGTTAAAAATGTAAACTAAGGCACACTAAAGTTTTTTTTTTAAGTTTATTTGCAAATGATGGTCCATAAATTGAAAAGCTCCAAACTGGGGTGGTTCAGGAGCTCTGCTGAAGGAATGCATATGGACGCTTTTATAGGGCACACACAGGAGAAAAGCAAAACACAGGACAGACCAAATAAAGCACACTTATAGTTAACCAATCAAACGTTTGGCTATCCTGTTAGCTGTCTTGATTGGTTGAGTTTAAGTTCTGTTTTTCTTTATTATAGGCATTTATAAAATATAGCTCAAGTTAATTTTTGCTTACCTTTGTAAATCAAGTAGTTTTAGGGTCATATGAGACCCAACTGGCTTTGTCTGCATAGGGATTCTGTAGGTCTGGCCTCCATTTTAATTTACTTGGACACAAGTGAGCTAGTTTTGATTGGCATTTCTTTCAGAAGCACAATTTTTTCAGAAACTCAATTTTTTAATCTACTTAATTCCAGTCAGCTTTACACACAAACAAACAAATCACAATTTTTGTCTGGTCTGCTGCTTCTTATATTTGCTATATTTGGTTGTTTTTTCACCCCTGTGCTTTTCCCTCTGGACTTAATATCAGATACTTTGAGCATCTTAAGGTTTTATTGGGAAAACCAGATATTTAACCACTCTGCCTTGATCTTACCTTGTCAAACTGAAAGAATAGTTAACTGTAGGTTGAACCATTGTCTATAAATGTAATCCAGCCCAAATTTTTAGCATAGATGTAACAACCATACCCTTGAGATAATCTTAGCCTAAAGGCTGAGTTTTAACCAGGCTTAGAAACTCAAGTACTATTCAGTGTTGAGAAGCAATTCCATCGTCATCATTTTAGTCTCTGAACTCAAAACAACCCATCTTTGTGTTTCCACTAGACAAATTGTGAATTATTATTCCATTAATGCTATGAATCAATTGAATAAATTATCTATCTCTATATGCAACGTGATTAATTTCTAAAGCAAAATATTGATTAAAAAATAGTTAAATTCAAAAAGAATATGTACAGTATTACTCCATTCATGTGCAATCCAAAACCAGGCAAAACCAAGCTAGTGCTTAGGGATATATACTTAAATGTAAAATATACAAAGTTAAACAATAAAGTGATTTGAATTGCAGATAGTTGTTACTTCTGGAATGAAGACAAGGCTTATGATTAGAAAGCAGCATATAAGGTATGTTTACAAAATTCTCTTTCTTGACATGGGAGGTGTTTAAATTAATGTGCGCTTTATAATATTGCACTTATACTCCATAAAATGTTCTGTAATTGTTATATGTAAGAAAAAAAAGCAGTAAAAATGAAAAAAAAAATGAATGTTTCTAAATAAATGATATGAGGTTAGCAAACAATACCAAAGCTGATAGGCACAATATGAGAAATAAAAATTAAATATCAATATTCCTTATATGTAGATGGAAAAATCCTAATACAACATTGGCAAACTGAATTCATCAGTGGCTTAAAAAATACTTTATATAGTCAAACCTTTTATACTTTCCACTTCCAGCCCTTTGCCTCATTTTCCTTTTCAATTTAGACAGCTAAAAAGTCTTTCTGTGATTTTTTTCTACAATATATTCTCTTTCTCTTATAGAAGTAAGAGACTACATCTCTTTGATGAAATTTATATATATTTTTTCATTATACATATTTTTATTTTTATTTTTTAATATCTCTTACAGTAGAAGTTTAAGTTGCATTAAGAGGTAGATAACATTTAGGAAGTTCATTGAAAATTGAATTGTAATGATCAGACTAAGGCATAGATTGATATCTAATTTTGCCAATTTCAGGGCCAAATGATCTCAAATTAGATGTGCTATACTCAATTGTTAATTTTTTTAAAAAAATATCAGTTGTTGCCACTAAGGCAAATTTTTAAATGTTTTCTCTTGTGAAAACACACCAGGAATATGCACCTCAGAACCACAAGCCTGCTATCCATTCTCTATGTCTTTGTCATGTGTTATGGTCACAAGTTCTAAAAAATGTGGCATTATTTCATATGCAAGCACTGTCCCATCCCTCAGGAGCCCTTTTTGTGCAGATTTTGGGTATTATAAAGTTGTGACCAGCATCCCCAAATTCTTTTCTCTAGATAGATAAGAATACCACCCTAAAATGAAAAAGTATGAGATCTCTTCAGGCCTGGGTCAAGTGTGAAAATGGAGGAAGACATGCCTTATAGCTAGATATTTAAAGGGCATAAATATGCAAAGCTAACAAACTGTAAAAGGAGATATTTCCTATTCTGTCTTGACAAATATACCATTATAGCAAAAAAAATGGAAAATATCTACCTAGCTATTTTAAGTTATACTGAAACTTGCAAATCATCAAACATGATGAAATTGTTTTGTAAATTTTTTACTGTTGTATAAATTATCCAATAAGACTGCAAGAGTAATAAAATACAAACATTTATAATTCACAAAGTATATGTTTATTAAAAAAAAATAGCTTTGTCTTCATCCAGCAAAATGGCTACTTATAAAGATAACAAAGTGTTTTATTTACATTAATTTTGAATTAGACAATTTGTCTTGAATCTCCACGTTTTCAGAATTTTGGTAATTCACTTTTTTTTTTGGTATTGTTTGAAAAAGTGGGGTGAGGTAAGAAAGCTTGACTCTTCACAATGAACAGATAGTTTCCCCTTATCTGTGGTTTCAGCTACCCAAGGCCAATCACAGTCCAAAAGTAGGTGTCTACAGTAAGATATCTGGAGAGAATGAGTGACACCATACTATATAAAACTTTTAACATTTCTTTTAACTTTTAAAAAAAAATTTTATTTATTTTAGAGACAGGGTCTCCCTATGTTGCCCAGGCTGGCCTCGAACTTTTGGGCTCAAGCAGTCCTGCCTCAGCCTCCCAAACTGCTAGGATTAGAGGCATGAGCCAACACCCCTGGCAACTTTTATTATGGTATATTGTTTTAATTGTTCTATTTTATTATTAGTTATTTTTGTAATCTTAAAGGTGCTTGATTTATACATTAAATTTAATGTATTTATACATTCAAATTTTCATAGTGAGGTGAACATAGGAAAAAATATATAGTATATAGAATTTGGTACTATCTGCTGTTTTAGGCATCCACTGGGGGTCTTGGAACATCCTTCATGGATAAGGGGGCACCAGTACATTTGTTTCTTTGCTTGGTTGTCAGTTTTGCAAGTTATGACATAATACGGTACTGTTTTCTTTGGTAGCTGTTACTGATTTTGTAAAATTTATTTTTACTCACTTTTCAGTTTAGAAAAGAAATATGAAGGGAAAAGTGGGTAAAATGTGAAGGCATTTGGTGCCTATGGGGGATGGTGGTGAGCACTGCTAATTAGTGAAGAGGCAGGGAATGAGAAAGATGGATGCTCTGTAGATGAGCTTCTCTTCAGTCACAGTATTGACAAGATCCAGCTTTAGCTCCACAAGAAGTTGAGCACTCTTTTGAAATGTGTAGATCTGTCTTTGCATGTTTTATAAATCTTCATTGGCTGTGCTATTAGCCATAAAATCTTCATTTAGCTACATATTCTACGAATTATGCAGTATTTGTACTCAGAACTCAAGCTGGTTGATTCAAATTTTCTACAGCTTAGACAAGGCAAAAAGTACAAAACAATGAAAGAGAATATATCTTTATTTGCATGGTTGCAAATGTGAGTTTAAGTTTGCTTCAAAATCATCTATGAACTATTTCTGCCGATAGTGAGGACATAAATATCTTAGCTAGTGCTCAACAGAGAAATTGAAGAAAAATAAAGATTTCACCAGAACAGCCATGTGAAGATCGATCAGCAAACTTTAGAGATTTCTGCTTTGACATTGAGCCAACAATGAAAGAAGCAGTAGAAAAAGGAAAAGGAAGAAGAATTTCGTCATGCACTAAAGAATATGAATAGCATTTTAGAGCAGTGAATAACCAGCGGTGCCTTTAGACTTTGAACTTTTTCTGTTCTGACATGGAAAGTGTGCTGCAGAGTATCTTCACTCTTATAATAATGCAGAATTCATAATTGGGAACTTGAGCAATGGATTCATAGTACTCATAAACTGCATTGAATGGGTCAGTAAAAGACAGTTGTCCCCAGTTGATCAAATCCTCATTATCTTGGCAATCTCCAGAATTGGGCTGATCTGGGAAACTTTAATAAGTCAGTTTGTATTTCTGCATCATCCAGCTACATTTGTGACTGGAACAGGATTAAGAAGTATTATTTTTAGCTGGACAGTTTCTAATCACTTCAGTCTCTGGCTTGCTACAATCCTCAGCATCTTTTATTTGCTCAGAATCGCCAGTTTCTCTAGCCCTGCTTTTCTCTATTTGAAGTGGAGAGTAAATAAAGTGATTCTGATGATTCTGCTAGGAACTTTGGTCTTCTTATTTTTAAATCTGTTAAAAATAAACATTCATTTTAAAGAATGGCTGTATCGATGTGAAGGAAACACATCTTGGAATTTCAGTATGAGTGACTTTGCAACATTTTCAGTGTCGGTCAAATTCACTACGACTATGTTCAGTCTAACACCATTTACTGTGGCCCTCATCTCTTTTCTCCTGTTGATTTTCTCCCTGTGGAAACATCTCCAGAAAATGCAGCTGAATTACAAAGAGCAGAGAGACCCCAGGACCAAGGTCCACATAAATGCCTTGAAAATTGTGATCTCATTCCTTTTACTCTATGCCAGTTTCTGTCTATCTATACTCATATCATGGATTTCTGACCTGTATCACAACAAACTGGTTGAGATGCTTTGTCAGGCGATTGGAGCTTTCTATCCTTCATGTCACTCCCTTCTTCTGATTCTAGGAAACCCTAAGTTAAGACAGGCCTCTCTTTCGGTGGCAGCTAAGGTATGGGCTAAATGATGAGGAACCCACAATTTCATAAGTCATTCAGATCATACATTATTGTATGTTGTAGACAAAAACAGGAGCCTAAGAGATATTTTATACTTCCCTCGTTTCTTCTATTGTGAAGGTCGTTGTAAACTTTTTAAATTCTTCTCTAGAACAGCGTATTACCTAAGAATAGTATGCATTTATGATGTATATGTCCACATTATCAGGAATTTGAGACTTATTTGAGGAAACCATTGGTAGATTCTATTGTAATTTAAAAACATACACTACGGCATAATTAGATGTTAATTGTAAATCTACAACCTTTTGTTTGGCAGTGCTCTTCAATTCTAAATCACTCATTAGGACGGGTGATGTAGGTAATTATTTTCTATATCATGTACTCCTATTTAAATAGTGAATTATGGATAACTAGAACAGTTATTTGGAACAGAAACAAGGGACATGTGGACTTGCAACTATTTCTATACTGATGAGTTGAGAGAATTGAGAAGGTTAAAAAGTTTAATATGAATAACTGCCACATAAAAAGATAACTTTGCTTTTTAGAGACTATATTGTGTATATGTGTATATGCATATTTTACATTATGCCTTTTAAAATAAATATTACTGAGGTAGAATTTACATAAAATGCAACATGTTAGCACACATTTTAGAGTTTTGACACCAAATACACCTGTGTGACCACAGCGCCAACGCCGTTTTCAGTCCATCCTCTCCCCACCAGCCCTTCCTTCCAAGCAACTACTTATCTGCTTTTGGTAACTATAAGAGAGTTCTTTGATTTCTAAAATTTTATGCATATATATACAGTCACAATGTGTACTGTTATATGTGAGGCTTTGCTAACTCAGCATAATGTTTTTGAGGTTCAGCTCATATTTTGTTGTACGGATCAGTAGTTTGTTTCTGAGCAGTACTCCTGAGTAGTATTGTATATACCGCATTAAAACATTTCTCTTGCCTGTTAATGAACATTTGAATGGTTCTCAATCATTGGCCATTATAAATAAAATTGGTAACAACATTAATGTATGTCTCTTCTTCTGGATATATGATTTCATCACTGTTGAGTAAATACCTATGAGTAAAACTGTCAAATCATATGTTAAGTGTATATTTAACTTACAACTGCCAGAGTTCTGTAGAGTGGTTGTGCCATTTCATATTATTGCCAGCAATATATGAGAGTTCAGTTATTTCACATTCTGACCAGTAATTGCTAGGTATATCTGTTCTGTTTGTTTTTCATTTGGCCATTCTAGTCAGAATGTAATGGCATCTCATCGTAGTTTTAATTCACATTTTCCTAATGGCTATTGAGGCTGAACTTTTGTTTTTATGTGCTTTTGAGTCCTTCATAAAAACTCTTTTTATGAAGTGTTTGTTTAAACCTTTTGTCAATTATTTAGCTTGATTTGTTGCTTTCTGTTTTTGTTACTGATTTATAAAAGTTCTTTATATCATATGTATATTAGTCCATTTTCATGCTGCTGATAAAGACATACTAAAGACTGGGTAATTCACAAAGAAAAAGAGGTTTAATTGACTCACAGTTCCACATGGCTGGAGAAGCCTCACAATTATGGGGAGGTGAAAGGCATGTCTTATAGGGTGGCAGTCAAGAGAGAATGAGAGCCATGCAAAAAGGGAAACTCCTTATAAAAACATCAAATCTTATGAGACTTATTCACTACCATGAGAACAGTATGGTGGAAACTGCCCCATGATTCTGGTATCTCCCATTGAGTCCCTCCCACAACATGTGGGAATTATGGGAGCTACAATTCAAGATGAGACATGGGTGGGGACACAGCCAAACCATATCAGTCTGAATATAAGTTCTTTATCAGACATGTTTTATCAATATTTTCTGCCAGACAGAGATTTTTCATTTCATTTTCTTTACAGAGTCTTTCAGAGAAGACATCAAAAACTTTTAGTGCAGTTCAATAATCAATTTCCTACAAGAAAATTATTTTTTACTTTTTTGCTTTCAAATTCAATGGTTTTTTAAATAAATCGGCTGCAATAAATATCTGCAATTAGGCACAGTTATCTTTGTCGATAATGACAGAAAGCCTGATTTCATTTACTGTCAGAACAGGTTCTTTTGTAATACCACATGCATTTTTAATAACCTATTTCAATAGTACTATCTACTTGATCGTTCTCATTTTCTTTTTTTTTTCTTTTTAGAAAGGATCTCCCTAATAGGTTTACTTGAAAATCAGGTAAGTGAGAGAAGTAATATTATCATTTTTAACATTAATTTCTCTGAATTGTCTTGTAATTTGTTTACTTAATAGCATCTTTCAATATCTGTCAGTATTTTCACCTCTGTACTCATGTGGTCCCCATAAAAAGCACTATAATAGTTAAAGGCTGAGTCTGGAGTCAGAGGTACAATTCACAATTCTATCACTTAGAAGTGTTAGTTAAAATTGTGTAGTTCCCATTTACAAGTGAGAACATGCAGTATTTGGTTTTCTGTTTCTGCATTAATTCACTCAGGACAAAGGCCTCTAGCTGCATCCATGTTGCCGCAAATGACATGATTTCACTTTTTTTTATGGCTGCATGGTATTCTATGGTGTATATGTACCACACTCTTTTGGTCTAATCTATTTATTTATTTATTTATTTATTGAAACAGAGTCTCACTCTGTTGCCCAGGCTGGAGTGCAGTGGCATGATCTACACTCACTGCTGCCTCCACCTTCCAGGTTCAGGCAATTCTTCTGCCTCAGGTTCCCAAGTAGCTGAGACTACAGGTGCATGCCACCACGACTGAGTAATTTTTGTATTTTTAGTAGAGACAAGGTTTTGCCATGTTGGCCAGGCTAGTATCAAACTCCTGATCTCAGGTGATCTGCCCACCTTGACAATCCAAAGTGCTGGGATTACAGGTGTGAGCCACCACACCTGGCCTCGAATCCACTGTTGATGGGCATGTAGGTTGATTCCATGCCTTTGCTATTGTGAATAGCGCTGCAATGAACATGCGAGTACAGGTGTCTTTCTGGTAGAATGATTTATTTTCTTGTGAACATATATCAGCAATGGGATTGGCTAGGCTAAATGATAGTTTGTTTTAAGTTCTTTGAGAAATCTCCAAACTGCTTTCTACAGTGGCTGAAGTAATTTGCATGCCCACCAACAGGGTATAAGTGTTCCCTTTGCTCCACAGCTTCACTAGCATCTGTTGCTCTTTTTAACTGTTTGATGGTAGCCATTCTGACTGGTGTGAGATAGTACCTTTTTGTGGTTTTCATTTTCGTGTCTCTAATGATTAACAATATTGAGCATTTTTAAATGTGTGCTGGCTGCTTGTATGTCTTCTTTTGAGAAGAGCCTGTTCATGTCTGTTGCTCATTTTTAAAAGTTTCATTTGTTTTCTGCTTGTTCAATTGTTTCAGATATTTGTAGATTTGGGATATTAGACCTTTGTCGCATGCATAGTTTGCAAATCTTAAATTCTGCAGGTTGTCTGTTTACTCTGTTGATAGTTTCTTTACATGTGTGCAGAAGCTCTTTAGTTAGTTATGTCCCACTTGTCAATTATTGTTTTTATTGTAATTGCTTTTGAGGACTTAGTCATAAATTATTTCCCAAAGCCAATGTTTAGAATGGTGTTTCTTAAGTTTTCTTCCAGGATTATTGTAGTGTGAAGTCTTACGCTTAAATTTTTGATCCATCCTGAGTTAATTTTTGTACATGGTGAAAGGTAAGCATTCAGTTTTATTCTTTTGCATATGGATAGCCAGTTATCCTAGCACCGTTTATTGAATAGGGAGTCCTTTCCCCATTGTTTATTTTTGTCAACTTGGTCAAACATCAGATGGCTTTAGTTTTCATGTCTTTATTTCTGGATTCTCTATACTAGCCAGAATAATCATATTCCATTGGTCTATGTGTCTGTTTTTATACCACTGCCATGCTGTTTTGATTACTTTAGCTCTATAGTATAGTTTGAAGTCAGGTAGTGTGATTCCTCTGGCTTTGTTCTTTCTGTTTAATATTGCTTTTGCTACTTGGGCTCTTTTTTTGATTATATATTATTTTAAAATAGTATTTTTTTCTCGTTTTGTGCAAAATGGCATTGATAGCTTGATAGAAATAGGGTTGAATCTGTAAATTGCTTTGGGCAGTATGATCATTTTAACAATATTGATTCTTCTTATCCATGAGCATGGAATATTTTTCCATTTATTTATATCATCTATGATTCCTTCCAGCAGTGTTTTGCAGTTCTCTTTTACCTCCTTTTTTAGCTAGCTAGTTAGCTGTATTCCTAGTTTTTTTTTTTTTTTTTTTTTTTTTTAAGGCTATGGTAAATGGGATTGCAATCTTGATTTGACTCTCAGCTTGAAGATTTTTAGTGTAGAGAAATACTACTGATTTTTGTGCATTGATTTGTATCCCGAAACTTCACAGAAGTACTTTATCTGTGCCAGGAGCCTTTTGGCAGAGTTTTTAGGGTTTTCTAGGTCTGGAATCATATCATCAGCAAAGAGATACAATTTGGCTATTTTTTTTTTTTTCTATTTGGATGCATTTTATTTATTTTTCTTGCTTGATTATTCTGGCTAGGCCTTCCAGTACTATGTTGAATGGGAGTGGTAAGGGGGGGGCCATTCTCATGTTCCAATTCTCAAGGGGAATACTTTCAGCTTTTGCATGTTCAATATAATGTTGGCTGTAGTTTTGTCATGGTTAGCTCTTATTATTTTGAGTATGTTCCCTCAATGCCTATTTTGTTGAGGGTTTTTTTGTTGCAATCGCTTTTGAGGACTTTTTATCAAGAGTCCAGAATTTTCTTGTTAGTTTTCTGCCTCAGTAATCTGTCTAATGTTTTCAGTGGGGTGTTGAAGTCACCCAATATTATTGAGTGTGTTTCTACATCTTTTTATAGGTCTGGAAGTACTCATTTTATGAATATGGGTGCTCCAATGCTGAGTGCATATATTTTTGGGATGGTTAAGTCTTCTTTTTGAATAGAACGCTTTATTATTATGTAGTACTTTTCTTTGTCATTTTTTTACTCTTGTTGGTTTAAAGTCTGTTTTATCTTATACAGTAATAGTGATTCTTTCTTTCAAACAGCAGATGGCTGTAGTTGTGTGCCTTTATTTATGGGTCCTCTATTCTGTATTTTTCCCTCCCTCCCTCCCTCCCTTCCTTTTTTCCTTCCTTCCTTCTTCTTTCCTTTCTCTTTCTTTTTCTTTTCTTTCTTTTTCTCTTTCTTTCTCTTTCCTTCTTTTTCTTTCTTTCTTCCTTCTTTCTCTTTTTTTGTACTGTAATTCTGTGTTACATATGCAGATCATGCAGGGTTTTTGCATAGGTACTTACATGGCAAGGTGGTTTGCTGCCTCCATCCCTCCATCACCTATATCTGGCATTTCTCCTCATGTTATCCCTCCCCAACCTACACCATGAAATACCATGCAGCCATTAAAAAAATGATGAGTTCATGAGCTTTGTAGGGACATGGATGAATCTGGAGACCCCCAGTTCTTAACTGGTGCAGCAACAGCTCAAATGTCCAAAGTCCAAAGTCTCATTTGAGACTCAAGTCAAGTTCCTTCCAGCTATGAGCCTGTGAAATAAAAAACAATTATTTCCTTCCAAGATACAACAGGTATTGGGTAAACATTCTCATTCTCATTCCAAAAAAGAGAAATCAGCCACAAGAGAGAGGCAATCGGCACCACACAAGTACAAAACGCAGCAGGTGTTTAATATTTAACACAATGTATGTGCTAAATATTAAAGATCTAATATAATCTCTTTTGACTGTGTGTGTTGCCTTCTGGACACAGTGGTATGAAGTGTGGGCTACAGGGCCTTAGGCATCCTGACACCCATGGCTTGACTGGGCAAAGCCCACATGGCTGGTCTCATGCCTCTTCTTTCTGTGACTTCACTCTTAGTGGTCTATCTCATCTCTACACCAGGTGCACTCTTTTCCTTGTTCTTCCCTGGACACATTAGGGACATCCACTGTTAGCACACTGATAATGCTGTTCCCTGTGTTTGAAATGTACTTTACCCAGACAAAATATGGTTAATTTATTTACCTACTTTAGGTTTTTGTTCAGACATCACTTTCTCAATGAGTCTTTCCCTAATCACTTTATTAACATTTCAATCTCTCTCCTAACCACTTTCTATTTCCCCTCCCTACTTATATTTGTAACTTCTTATGCACTATATTTTATACTCTTTGCTGTATATTTTTTGTTAAGTATCTGTTTACAGTTCATCTCCTCAGAATGTCAACTTATTAAAATCATTTAAAAATAGTGATGTTTACTGCTGCATCCCACCTTCTAGAGGGCTGGCACGAAGAAGATATCCAATACATATTTGTTGTCTGAGAAATAAAATATCCCTCTCTCAGTATATAATTTTTTCCTGAATATTCCTTTGTATATTTCAGTTTCAGTTTTGCTTACATTTTATATTTGCCTGCTACAATTAGCCTTTCTTTTAGTCATCGAGTTCTCTTTGTGAATTTACCTAGGATGTGTCTTTTGGTGGTCCATCCAACACACTCATTTCTTTGACTCCTGTCAGGCCTATATTATATCTCCACTGTTTTTGAATGTCACTACATTTTGGACTAGCTACTTTGAGAGGGAAATGCAGCAGTTGCATTACACAAAGAACATGAATAATTGACCTTTTCTGGTTCAACCTCATCATAATTAAATTTAGTTCAATGTTTGAAAAAAATGTAAAAAATTTATACCATTTCTGCTTACACTGAGGAAAATAAAGATGCTATGCATACCTTTATTTGGGATAAAAGAGAAAAAGAGACATGGAAATTTGAAATAACAAAATACTAATACCATTTGTGTGCTAAATAATGCAATTCTGATGCTCTATTGCTTCATAATAAAGTCACCCCAAAACTTCATGGTGTAAAATAACTACCATTTTATTGTGCTTTTGATATAGTTTGGATCTCTGTCCCCGCCCAAGTCTCATATTGAATTGTAATCCCTAAAGTTGGAGGTGGGCTTGGTGGGAAGTGATTGGATTATGGGGGGCAGTTTCATAAGTGATTGGATTATGAGGGATGGTTTAACACCATCCCTCTTGATAGTGGTGTCGCAATAGTGAGTGAGCGAGTTATCACAAGATTTGGTTGTTTGAAAGTGTGTGCACCTCCCCCGCCATTTCCTCCTGCTATGGCCATGTGAAGATGTACCTGCTATCCCTTTCCCTTCCTCCATTATTATATATTTCCTGAGGCCTCCCCAGAAGGAGATGGTGCCATGCTTCCTGTGTAGACTGTGAAGCCATGAGCCAATTAAACCTCTTTCTTTATGAATTACTCGGTCTCAGGTGTTTCTTTATAGCAATGCGAGAATACACTAATACACTTACAGATTCTGTAAGTTAGGGCTTTGTTCAAGGTATAGCAGGGATGGCTTTTTTTTTGTTCCAGAATGTCTAAGGATTTAACCAGAAAGTTATGAACCACTGGGGGAAATTCAAGAGACTAGGGGCTGAACCTCTCCTAGGTGGAGCTGAGAAATAGACAGAAATGTCAATGATAGGTAATGATAGAAATGTCCTATATGTATGCTGGCTATAAAATGGCCAATAGTCACATGTGGCTATTGAAAATTCGAAATATGGTTAGTAATAGTGAGGCTCTGTACTTTTAATCTTATTTAATTTTTATTAATGTGAATTTAAAAAACCATATGTGACATGTGGCTAGCAACTATCATATCAGACAGTGCAAATATAGTTTTCTTGGCTCATAGGTTTAGTACCTAGGGTAAAAGGACTTAAAAGCTGGGCTCATGTGGGACTGTGAGCCAGAGGGCCTGCACATGGCCTCTGTATGCAGACATTGTGACCTCAGGGTAGTCGAACTACTTACATGTGGCTTAGGACTCCAAGAGTAAATGTTGCAGTGATTAAGAAAAAACTGCATGGCTTTTTATGACTTAGCTTCAGAATTCTTATAGCATTTTTATTAGTTGAATCAGTCAGAAACCATTCTAGATTTAAGGAGAGGGCTACACAGATTTCTAAGATATTAATAAAAGTGCCAAAGTATGCGTCATATGTTTTAAAACTTCCATAGTCTCTAAAAGATTTTTGTATTATACCAGAGAACAGCTTTCTTCATTTTCTTAATCTTTGCATATTTTCTTAATAATCTCCATTGGTGATGTTGATAATAAAGAATATTCTGATTATAAACTCTAAATATACACTGCATTTTTCTAGATGGTGGCTTAGAGTTTCTAGCCCAGAGTGATAAATGAATCAAAGGGATACATCATGCAAAAGAATAAATTTTAAACAAAGGAGTGCATTGTAAAACTATAAAGGAGAATCTATGTCAATTTTGCATGTTAACAAATGGGGGTTCAAATTTGAATGCAACACTTACCATGTAAAATATAATCAGAGTCAATAGCAACAGCAAATATAATATTTGCCTTGAAAATCACTAGCTGATACCCTCAAGGGAAAAAACTTGTATATTTTACAATTTAATTGGTACTAATTTTTGAGTACATCTTGGATCTTTCCAGACTCCACCAATGGCTATCAATAAAACAGAAAGAAATCATTCCTTTGGGTACATAAAGCTATAACAATGCAGCTAGAATCAATCAGTCAATGGTATAACGAAGGAAGAGATTCACTATGTACAGGCATGTCAAGTATTTGGGCTACAGTGTTTACAATAATTCCTGTTGTATAATTCATGATGAGGACTGTGGGAAAAGGATTTGTTGTATTGGCAAACATCATTGACTGGATCAGAAACTGGAAGATCTCCCTGACTGACTTTATTCTCACCTGCTTGGCCACCTCCAGGATGTGTTTTCTGTGGATAACAATTTTAGCTATCTCTTTCAATATAGGCTATGAGAAAATGCCTGATTCTAAGAATCTTGCAGTAAGTTTTGACATTCTCTAGACAGGATCCAACTATTTCTGCTTGTCCTGTGCCACCTGCCTCAGTGTCTTCTTTTCCTCAAGGTAGCCAACTTCTCCCACCCCATTTTCTTCTGGATGAAATGGAGAATTCACATGGTGCTTTTTAGTGTACCAGAGGCAATGCTCTCTCTCCGCATAATTTTCATTTTCAAGGAAATAATAATTAATAGTTTAATCCAAGAATGCGTAACAATAAAAGGCAACCTGACGTTTAACTATATGGAGACCATGCAAGATTTCACTTCTTGGTTTCTTCTTCAGCATGTTCAACCTCCCTTTTGTGGAAACATTGGCTTCAGTTCTTCTCTTAATCCCCTCCTTATGAAGCCACACCAGACAGATAAAGCTACACAGTGTTTATTCCAGGGATCCCAGCACTGAAGCCCATGTCAGAGCTATAAAAGCTGTAATTTCCTTTCTAGTCCTCTTTATTGTGCATCATTTCATCAGTATCATACTATCATTGGCCTAGTCTATTCTAGACAGTGTTGTGGCAAAGATTTTTAGTAGTGTGCTGGTATTTTTTTTATCCATCTGACAATTCATTTCTTCTAACGTTATAGGGACACAAACTGAAGCAAGCTTCTCTTTGTGTCCTGAAGAAGCTGAAGTATGCCAAAAAGGACATAATCTCTCATTTTTATAAACATGCCTGATATAAGTGATGATATTCTGAGAAAGAAAGAACAGGAGAGCTACACGTTTGTCACTTTCACCTACCTCTTTTTTTTCTCATTATATTCTATGATATATTGAGCTTTATTGAAAATATTTGCTGAATTAAATGAAGCAGAAAAGATTGCTACCTTGTTTTCACCATACATGGAGATTATGTATTTAATAATGAAATTTCAATATATTGATAATGCACTTTACATTAGGCACTGTAAACAATGTAACAGATTGCTGTAATTTTAAATTTTATTAATATGTTGCATAAGCATTAGAATAGACTAGAAATACATCAAGAATTATATATTTATGTGGATAGAGTGTTTATGAAATCAGATTTACATGTATCAACATACATAGATTGAGTTCCTAAAAATAATGATCAATTGATAATTTAAAACTGCGAAGGAAATCCCAAATGAAAATAGTAGAGTCTACAGCTTAGTGAAAACTGAGGATATGAAGCAAAGTCAATTGTAATGCACATCACTAAGGGTTATTTCCAAATATAAGCTCCATTCTATTAATATTTTCTGTCATTTTCAGTTAAAAGCACTAAGCAACCTTGACCATCAAAAATATTGCAATCTTGACCATCTACAACAGACTTGGACTCTAGAATCTGAATCTTTGGAGTAACAATAATATTTTACTTAATTGGTTAACTATGTAACAAAGGCAAGGACATATGTTAAAAAATCAGTGAGATTTTAAGTAAGCAAAATTGGAAGGCTATTGCTGGAATCTAGTGTAGAGTTACTAGGCTTAGTAAATAAAAAATACAGAAGGCCCAGATGACAGTAACGAATGCAGGATCTCATTTGATGAAAGTCACTATGTAAAAAAAGAAAAATAAATAAAGGTTTGAAAGGAAAAACAAATCAGGGATAACCACTCAGTTTACAAATTTAAATTTAAAAAGAATAACTCCTTTTAAAAGTGTAATTAGAAAGCAAGTAAAAATAGCAGGCTAAATAAAGGAACAAAATCACAAGTTTAAGATAAACAGTAATAAATACTTGAAATAATTGGGAGCAGATTTTGAAAAACAATTCTGTTTTCTCTAAAAAAAGGAAAGAACATATTGCAAGGAAATAACAAAGTTTTCAGCAGTAAAGTCAAAAGACAAATTTTCAACATTTTAGAAACTATTTTAAAAAGTCAATTATATAGTAATCAAGAGAACAAAAAATAAAGCCTAGAAAAATAACCTGGACATTGCAGGTATAAAATGAAATTTTAAATGTGTGAGTAAAAATAAAATATCCAGAGAATAGACCATGAGATTTCCATGTCCAAAGGATGTAATCTCTTTAAGACACTGGCTCTCAACACAGGGCAATTTTGCCCCGTAAGGGACATCTAATAATGCCTGGTCACATTTTCAGTTGTCAAAATTGGAGGGTTGTTGCTGGTATCTGGTGTAATGTTACCAGATTTAACAAATAAAAATATAGGAGGCACAGTTAAATTTAAATTTCAGATAAATAAAACAAGAAAGAATAAATTTTTAAATAAGTATTATTTGTGATAAGCAAAATATAAGTTTACATTATAATGTAAGTATGCTATGGAGGAGCCATCACAGACCTGCAGCATTGATAACTGGATACATAGGTAATGACAATTATTTGTTGCTCATTTGAAATTCAAATTAAAATGACACACCCTGTATATTACCTGGTAACTGTATGAGGACAAGGATGCTGCCAAACATCTCACACTGCACAAGAGAGCCCCTCACAACACAGCTGTTATAGCCATCCTTTATGAGGTCAATGTAGACACACAAAATGAATGGAAAGAAAATGCTTGTCAGAAGAAAAATAGATATTATATAAATTACAAAAACAGAGATTTTAGAAATGAAAACTATAATGTCTTAAAAAAAAACCCTTATTTGGTGTGATCAATAGCAGAAAGGAAAAGATGGAAGAAAGGCAGTGTTCTTGAGGTTGGAGCAATAGAAATTATATACTCCGAATAACACAGGGTAAAATAATTGAAAAAATTGTACATCACATCAAGAATATGAAAGGCTATAACAAATGATGTAATATTCATGCATTCTGAGTTTCAGAAAACAGAACAAAGAGGATGGTGTTGAAAGAGGTTGCAGAGAAATAATGGCAGAAAAATTCTCAAACGTGGCAAAGGGCGTAAACCTATAGATTCAAGAAGCTGAGCAATCCCCAACTGGAATATAACCAATAAAATCCATGCCAGGGAACATCATTGTCCAATTTCTGAAAATTAAAGACAAAATCTTGAAAGCAGGAAGAAGGAAATGACATCCTAGCTATAGGGATAATACAATGTGAATAACAGTGGTGCTATCACCAGGAACCAGAAATAATGGTGGAAAAGAGCACAAATTAAAATTTAAAGTCCTCAAAGGAAGAAATGGTCTACCAGAGGTTTATGTCCAATAAAAATATCCTTCAGCAATAAAAGGGAAATCCAGGCATTCTAAGAAAAAAGAAAAGCTAGAAACCTAAGGAATTTCCAACAAATCTATCTTTTTAAAATTGGCAAATGAAGTTCTCTAAATATAAAGGAAAGGATAGAAGAGTCATTTTTGGAACATCAAGAATGAAGCAAAAATAACAGAAAGGGGAGAAAATGGGCAAACACAACATATCTTCCTTTTTGACTTGAATTTTCTGTGTATGTTTTAACTGGCCATTGCTAGTATCGAAGATGGAAGAGAGACAGGAAATGTGGAAAGAAAATGAGGTTCATCTCTAGCACTTACAGAAAGGAACTCACCTTAACACAGGGATTCAACCCAGTGAGCCCCAGTTTAGATTTTGGAGCTGCACAACTAAACAATAGTAAGTTTATATTGACATAAAAATTATAAAGGGATGCAATGTTTCTACACTTCACTAAAAATGGTAGAAAGTGTATACTACCAGAGGATGATAAGCTACGCATATGTAATGTAATACATAGAGGAATCAATAAAAACATTGTTCAGAGAGACACATGCAAAAATTTTACAGATAGGATTATAAAACTAAATAGAATTATAGAACTAAAATAGAATTATAAACATTTTCAAGGGCCCTGTACGAGAACAGAAAAAAGAAAACAATCAAAAGTAGTATAAATAAAAAACACAATCGCTCTAAAATATCAAAAATTACATTAAATGTCAATGGTGATTGAAAGTAAATTTTTGCCATTTCAGTTTGTGATTTACAGTTTTGCATAGATATATAATTTAAATTACAAATATTTGTATAACAACTAATTTTACATAAACTCATTCATGCCGTCATGCAAATATCTGGAAGAAGCCTGGATAAGTCTCTCCACACTGCACAGAACCAAACCAGATCTACAACAGAAACATGTTCATCTTGTTTGTGCTGTGAAGTAACACAAAGTAACACACTTCCTAATTTCCATACCAGTGCCTATGTTAACTTACATGGCAAAGGGAAGTTACATTTGTGAGTCAATTGACCTGAATTTAGAGAGATAATTCTGGATTCTTCAGGTGGACTTAATGTAACCACAGGTCGTTAAATGTAGAAGAAGGAGGCAGAAGAGTCCGTGCCAGGGTGATGTGGTGTGATGGGAGGCTCAGCTGGCTATTGCTGGCATTGAAGATGGAAGAAGGTCAAGAAATATGGGCAGAAAATAGGTTCTTCTCTAGAGAATCCAGAAATGGACTCAGCCTTGACATGTTGATCTATCCCAGTGAGACCCATTTCAGACTCCTGAGCCACAAAGCTGTAAGGTAATAAATTCATGTTCTGGGAACTCCCACTAAGTTTGTGGTAACGCATGATTGCAGCAATAGGAAAACTTATACATTTTCCACAGATTCTTTTCATGCTTTTGTGAAGTCCCTGTCTTTCTAGTGTAAAGTGATGCCCACCTATAGTTTCAGAGGGGAATAAAATTATCATGGGTATTAACACAAGGCGAATGAGTAATCCATTCCCTCGTAAAATATCATTTTCATAATTCAACCCCAATAAACAATTATTGAGCCCATATTCAAATGGGAACAGCTGAGAAATGCCCCTCTGCCATCCTTGTACAATTTCCGTCACGTAGCCCGGTTCAGTGCCTCAGCAGCGTATATCCCATACTTCTCTAGTCTCCACAATGACTCAGTCTTCTGTAATTTAGTAGTACCCTTGTTCTAAAGTTCAGAGTCATCTTAGAAAGTGGTGGATAACACAGTGATACTAATGAAAAATTTGCTATATTTTCTGAATTGAAAACAACAACTACAACATCCCATTAAACTGGAATTTTTAAGGGAAGACAAGGAATGCTTAAAAGATCAACCTCATCTGACCTAATTTACCACAGTGACCTTAACCATGTGACTTAATTTCTTTAGGTATAATTCTTTATCCTCTCTTTCTTTCTCGTGCCTTCGATAAGATATTCACACTGTGTGAAGAAATTACTTTGAGGCTTCCAAAAATGTCAGAATTAGGTGTAATATTAAAACTGGACTTCCTGTTTCAAGCCGTTACGTTTTAGAGTTTACAACTGATTTATATGTTGTGCATCTAAAAGACTGCTGGCTTTTCATAGGCTATTCCTTACATAAGATTCTATGGATTGGTTTGGAATCCATGTTTTAGAAAGACAGGAAAGAAGGAATTTTCAAAAACAAGAGAGAGACCTTGTTGATCTTATGCTTATTTGATGACTGATGATCAAATCAATGAGTCTTGGGAGATAAACAACAGGAAGAAATGAGATTGCAGGATCCATGTTACATTTTATAGCTGATATCAGCATCTGGAAGTGTCAAGTTTAGAATTTTTTGTGTGCATTAAAATGAGGTTTGATAATGGCATAAAATCCCTAATAAGATATCAGAGGCAAGAGAGAC
The DNA here is from genome assembly GCF_001604975.1 of Cebus imitator. Lineage (NCBI taxonomy): Eukaryota > Metazoa > Chordata > Mammalia > Primates > Cebidae > Cebus > Cebus imitator. The sequence goes on along the minus strand of NW_016107975.1, from coordinate 217,021 downwards.
GAAAATCACAAACAAGCACTGAAATGGACTCTGCTGATTGTGCAGATGCTGGGTTGATCTGCAATTAAGAAACGGTTTGATTCACTTTCAGTAAGAATTATTCAACATGTGTCTAGAATTCTGTTATCAGCCCTCTGCATTGTTAATAAAGAAAGATTTCACTGAGTCTGTGGCAACAAATTCCCCCCACTCCTACCTGCCAAGGCACTGTGTCAGGTCTAATATCCTAACAACAGATATGGAGTGCAAAAGCATTCCCTGAGAAGGATTTGGTTAAAGGCTTGATCAATTCACACGCAGAAGTTCCTAAGAATAGCTATAAAGAATCACCTAAGACTGGGTGATTTATAAAGAAAAAAGTTGTAATTGGCTCACAGTTCCATAGGCTGTACAGGAATCACAGGAGAGGCCTCAGGGCACTATTCCTAGGAACTTCTGAGTGTGAACTGAGGGAGGACACCATGTCGCAGGGAGTGTTTTGCATAGGAGATACCAAGTGGAAGACCAAGAATTTAAAGCCGCACAATCAATCTCATTTCAAAAGGCCCTTCAGCCACCACTAAAGTAAACTTTCTAGATTCCTCCATCTACAATCTGCAATCCCACGGTACATTTAGAGCAGTGCTGGAAGATGCCATTATTTGTAGCTATAAGAATCCAATTAGTTAGAAATGTGCTTTTGTAAATGAGGGCCAAGTCTTCTTCTCAAATAAACCTCAAACATGCCTGAAGGTCTTGAAGTTTGCTTTGGGAAGCAGAGGACAGTGAAATCTGATGATTCCATGAGTAAGCGGAAGACAGCAAAATGAATAAAGCTGAGAGCTTGAGTGGAGGAGTGGGAAGAAAGATGACTACCGCTGGTTCATGAGGCTTTTACATACCTGTGTTCTGTTCAGCCTAAGCAGGGTCTTGAAAGAGGCCTTAAAGATGCAGGACAAAAGAGTTCAACCTTCATTTGCTTCATAGATAATTCAAATTTGACCAAATGCAATATGTCAATCTTGTTTGGATGCTTATTTAAGTAAGCCTTTAAAACTGTAAAAACACATGTTTCAAACAATCAGGAAAACATGAGTATAGGCTAGGTTTAGTTAAAAAATAAAGTTAATGTAAATGTAAGTTAAATTCAAACTCTTTACGTATCTTATAAAATTGAATCTGTCCCTGTCTATTAACTAAAAGGCACAACACATTCTTGTTTTTAAATTGTATTTTGGGCTCTGGTGTACATGTGCATATCAAGCATCCTGCAGGATTGTTGCATAGGTACATACATGCCATGGTGATTTGCTGTCTCCATTCCCTTGCCCAACCCCTCTGCCCCGTGGCCTACATCAGGCATTTCTCCCGGTGTTATCCCTCCCCAGGCTCCCTGCCTCCCCCCTCCGCTTTCCCTCCCCTTCCTCCCATCCCTCTACCTAGCCCAGTGAGTGTTGTTCCCTTCCCTGTGCCCAAGTGTTCTCATTGTTCATCACCTGCCTATGAGTGAAAACAGGCGGTGTTTGGTTTTCTGTTCTTGTGTCAGTTTGCTGAGAGTGATGGTTTCTAAATTCATCCATGTCTCTACAAAGGACACAAACTCGTCGTTTTTTATGGCTCCATAGTATTCCATGGTGTATATGTGCCACATTTCTTTTTCCAGTCTATCATTGATAGGCATCTGGGTTGGTTCCAGGTCTTTGTTATTGTAAACAGCGCCGCAAGGAACATACATGTGCATGTGTCTTTATAATAGAGTGATTTATAATCCTTTGGGTATATACCCAGTAATGGGATTGCTGAGTCAAATGGGTTTTCTATTTCTAGATCCTTGAGGAATTGCCATACTGTCTTCCATAATGGTTGAATTAATTTATACTTCCACCAACAGTGTAAAAGTGTTCCTATTTCTCCACATCCTCTCCAGCATCTGTTGTCTCCAGATGTTTTAATGATCATCATTCTAACTGGCGTGATGGTATCTCAATGTGGTTTTGATTTGCATTTCTCTAATGGCCAGTGATGCTGAGCATTTTTTCATATGTTTGCTGGTTGCATATATGTCTTCTTTTGAAAAGTGTCTATCCATAATCCTTCACCCACTTTTGAATGGGTTTGTTGTTTTTTTTCTTGTAAATCTGTTTTAGTTCTTTGTAGATTCTGGATATTAGCTCTTTGTCAGATGGGTAGCTTGCAAAAATTTTTTCCCATTCTGTTGGTTGCCAGTTCACTCTAATGATTGCTTCTTTTGCTGTGAAGAAGCTCTTAAGTTTAATTAGATCCCATTTGTCTATTTTGGCTTTTGTTGCCATTGCTTTTGGTGTTTTAGTCATGAAGTCCTTGCCTATGCCTATGTCCTGGATGGTGTTGCCTAGGTTTCCTCCTAGGATTTTTATGGTGTTAGGTCTTATGTTTAAACCTTTAATCCATCTGGAGTTAATTTTTGTATAAGGTGTAAGGAAGGGGTCCAGTTTCAGCTTCCTGTATGTGGCTAGACAGTCTTCCCAACACTATTTATTAAACAGGGAATTTTTTCCCGATTGCTTGTTTCTGTTTGGTTTGTCAAAGATCAGATGGTTGTAGATGTGTGGCGTTGTTTCTGAGGCCTCTGTTCCATTCCATTGGTCTATATCTCTGTTTTGATACCACTGCCATGCTGTTTTGATTACTGTTGCCTTGTAATACCTAACAGACATTTACCGAACACTCTATTCCAATACACATTCTTCTCAGCACCACATCACACTTACTCTAAAATTGACAACATAATTTGAAGTAAAACACTCCTCAGCAAGTGCAAAAGAACGGAAAACATAACAAACAGTGTCTCAGACCACAGCACAATCAAATTAGAACTCCAAATTAAGAAAAGCACTCAAAACTGTACAATCACATGGAAACTGAATAACTTGCTCCTGAATGATGAATGGATAAACAATGAAATGAAGACAGAAATAAAGAAAGATGTTGTTTGAAACCAACGAGAATGAAGACACAACGTATCAGAATCTCTGGGACACATTTAAAACAGTGTCTAGAGGGAAATTTATAGCAATAAATGCCCACATGAGAAACAAAGAAAGATTTAAAATCCACACCTATTGTCAAAATTGAAAGAGCTAGAAGAGCGAGATCAAAAAAACTCAAAAGCAAGCAGAAGGCAGGAAATAACTAAGATCAGAGCAGAACTGAAGGAGACGGAGACACAAAAACCCTTCAAAAAATCAATAAATCCAGGAGTTGTTTTTTTTTTTTTTTTTTTTTTTTTTTAAGATTGTGTCTCATTCTGTCACCCAGGCTAGAGTACTGTGGTGCGATCATGGCTCACTGAAACCTTCGCCTCCCTGATTCAAGCGATTCTCTTGCCTCAGCCTCCGGAGTAGCTGGGATTACAAATGCAAGCCACTGTGCTATGATAATTTTTCTATTTTGAGTAGAGACGAGGTTTCACATGTTGGCCAGGCTGGTCTCGAACTCCTGACCTCAAGTGATCTGCCCACCTAGGCATCCAAAGTGCTGGCACTACAGGTGTAAGCCACTATGCCCTGCCCAAAATATTTTCTTATCATATACAGATGTTTGTTTTGGTAGTTGTACACTTGGTTAACTGGCTTGAAACTGTACTTTTGTTATATAAAACCATATTTGTTAGCCTATCGGAGTGTTAAAAAAAGGTGTTTGTCACTGAAAATTGTTTCTAGGGTTTAAAGATAGATTGAGTTTATTCAGTATCCTTGTGAAAAATAACATCTGATTATGAACTCATGGTCATGTTCTCTTCAATACATCCAGTAAGAAAGGCGGCAGATTCTTCTGTTAAAATTAGGAACACAGTAATAGCAGTCTGCCTTGTAAAGTAACTTGAATACACTTAAAAAGAAAGAAAGTAAATACATGGACCATTTGAAGAAGCTGTTTGCAAGTGTACTATTTGCTCTTTTATCCTAAGGGTATTGGAATGCACAGTGTATGGAACACATGTACTTATTCCTGCTCTTTTCCTATGTCCCTATACAATTATAGTAAAGAAATATCCAAAGACAAGGAGGATAAAAGAGGAGATGATAGTAAACAACAAATGTAACAAAATTGTGGACCTGGGATGACAAATTGAAAATTATCAGTTTGTGAATCAGAAAAGCCAAAACTAGACATGAGAGAGGACAATGTGGCAATCAATTTACACAGGAACACCTGAAAAATTGCTGCTTTTGGAATAGTGCATTTTCCTCTCCAGAAACTTACATGTATTCAGATTATAGTGTATAATCTTCATCACAGTTTGGTCTTTCTCCTTCAACTGGGTCCTCTGAATTTCTTGTTATTTGATTTTACGTATTTTAAATTGTTCCAGTGAATAAGTTATCCTGTTATATTCTCTCTCTCTCTCTCTCTTTCCCTCTTCATGGAATTTCCTACCTCTACTGATACCTATAGAGAATGTGGCTTTGGGAACGATACTTGTTTATATTGAAATTTAATTCTCTCATCAGATGAACAAACATCATGCAAAAATAATCAAAGTGCTACTGTAAGTTAAAAAAAAAAAAAAAAAGAGGCCTCTAAAATATCACCATAATAGGTACAAAGGAATGATGAATAAATCTTTAGCTACGTAGCCATCCATGTATAGCAATGCAATATATGATACAGATAATAATTCAGTCACTGAAGAAACCTTGGTTATTCTATGTTTTTTGGATACAGTGATGTATTCAATTATTTTGAAAAACAAATTTTACATCTCTGGCTCACAGCATGGGCTTCCTCGTAGCATGTGGCAGTTTCCTTAGAGAACCAGTTGAAATTGCAAGACATTTTTATGATCCAGACTGAATAGACACAAAGCGTCACTTCTGACATATTCTATTGGTCACAGCAGTAACAAAGTTCTACCCAAGTTTAAGCGGGGAAATCACAGCTCACCGCCTCAAGAGATGATGTCAAGGTCCCATTGTAAGAAGATAAGATGAAAAATATGGTTGTGACAATCCTTGGAAAATACAATGTGTCACACATCCCAATTTCCAAGATGTTACATACTGAAAAATGTGCACTTTGAAATCAACAAAATACAGTAGTAATTTACGGTTCTTAAGCAGGAGGGGCAAAATCTTTTTTCTAAGATAAAACATAAATGTTTACCTAAACAAGTGAGTCATTCATTAATCACTTTAACAAAACCCCTCTTTTAAAACTACATGCATAAGAGCATGTTGTGCAGACATCCCCCGCCTTTTTTTTTTTTCCAAGACCGAGTCTTGCTCTATCACCCAGGGTGGAGTGCAGTGGCACGATCCCAGCTCATTGCAACCTCTGTCTTCTGGGTTCAAGCAATTCTCCTACCTCAACCTCCCGAGTAACTGGGATTACAGGTGCCAGCCACCATGCCCAGCTATTTTCTTTTGTATATTTAGTAGAGACGTGGTTTCACCATGTTGGCCAGGCTGGTCTTGAACTCTTGCCCTTGTGATCCACACATCTCAGCCTCCTAAAGTGCTGGGATTATAGGCATAAGCCAATATGCCTGGCTGATATTTTTATAGTTAAGAAAAATAGGTACTGACATAAGAGCAGTTTCTTATAAAAGCTTGTGGATTCAACTGTAAAAATGGCAATCCATTCTGACTCCCCTGTCCACTGCAGGGAGCTTTCCTATTTTGCTTATTAAACTTTTGCTTCAACCTCACCCTCCCGTGTCCACATTCCTTCATTTTCTTGGTCATGAGACCATGAGTTCAGATAACACCTTAGATAATGATATCAGTGACCCTGACCTGCTTTGGTAACACCAGCTCTGGGACCAGGACATGGAGACACTCTCAGGAAGATAACTGAAATCTGTCCAAGTGGTATACAAATTCATCCTTTCACAGACAAATCTCTGACCATTCTCTCTCTTAAATTTCTAAAATTTTACATTCATTGTGATGAGAATCAACGTTTGGTCCATTTGAAAGGATACGCACAAATTTTGCCAATGCTAATATGGTTCACCAGAAAAATCCATGTGGCATATATTAAGAAAGCACATAGAGGATCTACATGGACAGGGTTTTCGTAATTACAGAAAAACGGGAATTAATTGTGTGAGTATCTTTACGTGAAGGCCAGGAGAAAAACAGGTTACTGGAAGCCTATGTAAATGTACTTATAATTTAAAACTAACTTATTTACTCAGGAAAAAATATATTTCTCACCCCACCTGTTAAGTTCTTAGGAAAGTATAACCTTAATAATCTCCTAATGCCCGGAGTTATTTTTCTTCTCTGGACCTCATTCCCTCTCACATTGTATTGAAATGAATAAATGAATTGCAAGTAAATAGTGGGGCACAGTAAGCTCTAAGAGCTGACAGCCTCTGGTCCACTTACTACCTTTATAAAAACCTTGGTATGTACATAGGTCATGTCATCTATAAAACTAAGGTAATAATAACAATCACATCTCCCTAATAAAATGGTTTTGATGATTAAGTGGAATATAGTGAAATTTTAAAAAATGCTTTCTATTATAACCAATTTGGCTAGGATAGGTGGAAAGAACAGAAATATACTAAAATAATTTTGAAATACATAATATATATTTATGGGACATTGACATCAAGTTAAAAAATATAGAATCCACCATAACAGGGTAATCAACATTTTTAGAAAGTCAAATCAAGCTGAAGTCTCAGAGACTATTATGCTTATTTGCTAACTGTACTATCAGAATGCTTCACTGATACAATGAATACAGTAATTTTTCCAATTCACATAAGCTGCCAGACAAGCGACTCAATGCAATTCACTCACTCTCTGAGAAGTTTATCCACTCTGTCAATGTTCATCTTTCCTGGCAAATCATCCTTTAGTATTCTAAGCAAACTAGAGCAAGGTGAAGTTGAAGAATGCCTCAGCAAAATGAAGTTGAAGAATGCCCAGCCATGCCTCCAATCAATTCTACTTTCTGTCCCATTCAGAGAGCTTCCGGGTCTTCAAAAAAGAGGGAGGCATTAGGATGTGAAAGTGCTGAGGTATGAGATTTGGATCTTTTCCTAAGTCCAGAAGGAAACACAGGGGTTTTGAAGCGCCGGGTGATATGACTTAATTTCTACTTTTAAATACTCACTCTGACTGTTGTGAGGGAAGTGATATGGGATGTGCTGGGGGAAGAATCTCACCAAGACCAGCTGCAGGCTGTTAAAGTCCTCCAGGAGACAGCATCATGGGCTGAACAATCACCTTCCAGTCAACAACATACAAGTGGTCATATTTGGGACATATTTTGAAGATAGAGGCAATTAGATCTAGTAATGGGTAGTGCCTGAGGGATGTGAGAATTTTTGAACGACTACTAGGTAAACGCCTGTCAGTGACCGAGAAAATGCTGGGATGTGTTATGAGAGAGTAATCCTAAAATTTCCTTTGTTGAAGACTGACCCTTCGGGACCTCAGAATATGAACATCCATATAGAAGGCAAGTAGAGTGCTGAGGGCTGCCACTCACCTCTAGGTGCCCCAACCCTCGCAGCAGTCCTGCTTCTCCCTTCCACCCACCCTCACTCACAAACAGTGTCCCTTTCAGCTCTTCCATTATCTCTGTATTTGATCTCTATGGTGAGTTCACAGCTGAGAGGTAAGGGTTCCTTATACACTAGTCTCTTTTGCTGATTGCTGACATTAGAGGAGGTCAGGGAACAGGCCTGAGCTGAGTGACCTTTAGGGGCATTACCTGTTCTTTTCCTGTACTCTCCTACTAAGGAGAAACCTTTCTTGCACCAGGCCTGCAGCTTCCTTAGTTGCCCACATTATCAGGCAATACCTGCCTGGCACTCCTCTTTGTTCCTTTATTCTGACCTTCCTTTTTGATATGATGGTTGACCTGAAGTCACCTAGGCAGGACTGCTCATCTCCAGGCCCTGTGGAAAACAGTATCTGGTGAAACTAGAGACAATAATCCCAGTAACATAGCGGGAGCTGCTGGAATCAAACAGTTACTCTGTCCCTAAGATACAACTCAGAAAGCCTCGCTAGAACGGACCCACTTCCTACAGTGCCAGAGAAGAACTGCCAATTAAGAATGTAATCCCTCTTCAAATATGTCTATTTCATTCAAGGGAAAATACCAATCTGCCTGGGTCTCTTAGAAGAACAATGTTGTCTGTAGCAAAATCTAATCTATTAGGAAGCCTTCCTGTATTATTATCTGCAACTCTTCAGAAGGGCCAGACCAGACCCTCCTATGCACAGCAGAGGATCCACTCAGGCACACCTGTCTAGGGGCTTGTCTTTATGACTTCCTGTCAAATGGCCTCCCAGCCATGCCTCCAACTAAGCTATCCTCAACCTAAAAGTAACCATATACAAAAAGCAAAAAATTACCCAGGTCTGAAATGGTTGCTGGCAACTGGTGATACTGACTAGTATATTTTATTGAATTGATGAACAGGAAATTTCTAAGTATTATGGAGCAATCCAAGCTGAGAAGAGAGCTACCAATCCAGGACACTGAAAGCGCTTTTTGGAAACTTAATAGTTTATTGTTCAACTGTACAGACAAAAGTGAAAATAAAGATAGTGAGGAGTACCATACACCATTATTTAGAAGATTAAAGGACATCTTTCAAAAGTCATGTGGGGGAAAAACATAACAGATATAGGAAGAAAACTACATGTGGCAAAGTAGTCTCATTAAGTATCAACAAATAATTGCCAGAAATAAAGTGAGAAAGAATGAGTATTAAAATATTATAGAAAAAATCATCTGTGTGAAATGACACTCTGATGAAACAGGTGACGTAAATACTGAGTAAAAAACAGAAGCCCAATCACTGCAGTTGAGGCTTGGATAAGCATATCAAATAATCTTAGTTGAATGTGAAATTGTGGTCACTTAATTATCAGTGGTGGGGAACACAATATTTCTTGGGGTAAATGAAGCAGAGGATGAATTCTATAGAATATTCTGGAGAAAGTGGAGGTCTTAGCTATATGACATCACATGGCTAACTGAGGGAACCACATTTCAGTTTGTTCAGGTTTAGAAATTCCTTGGTGGTTTCTGTGTTCAGTTTTGCTTTAATAATCCCTAAAGATATTTATAAAATGCAATTATTTAGCTTTCCTGTGTTGTACAGAGCCAAGGCTTGCCTGAGTGGATTGAGATCCACAGAAGCTTGGACAATTCCTGTAGCCTGAGCAGGCTGCTGAGCAGTTTTCTGTCTTCTGTGTGTGCCCAGGAGTGTGCTGTGTCCACACATCTCACAGATAAGCAGAGACCATCTCTACTACATGAAAAGTGTAGCTAAATGTGACAATATCCATACACACACGTTGTGAGAGATGGAATCGGCTATAAAATGAGTCAGAGACATTGACTATCTTCACTGTTAGCTGTAGGATTGCTACCTATCACCCTCGACACACACACACACACACACACACACACACACACAGAGAGAGAGAGAGAGAGAGAGAAAGAGAGATAGAGAGAGACGAAAAGCACAGTGGGAAGCAGAATAGCAGTCTACCAAACAGATTGAAACTAAACGATATCTAAAGTTCAATTCTGACACTGTGTTGATTGATTGCTTGGACACAGTTCGGTCAACACCTTTGTCCAAGTTATACTTGTACATTTTAGAAATTTAATTAACACAGCATTCTACCCAACCCTTCCTGCTGGGCTAGAATCCCAAAAGAAGTGAGGGATACACTTGACCTGAAGTAAGCAAAGCAGAACCCAGTCTCGGAGGTGATGAGATATACCCAGTAGGGAGCTCAAATGTGCCATTGTTCTGCTTGTCTTTATAAAGGGAGCTGCCATGTTTTCTCCCAGCACAAAGCTGGGAGCAACACCAGAGCCTCCTGCAAGATGCTTGTGATTCTGCTGTCAGTGGCCCTGCTGGCTGTGAGCTCAGCTCAGAGCGTAAGTGAAGGTAAGACAAATTGGGGCAAGATCTTGTGACTCTGACTGGGGTTTAGAAGCTCACGCTATAGAGGGGGATAGTGAAGGGAAGAGAGGAGGCTGAGAAAACAGATGGCACTGTGGAGTTCTCATGCCAAGGATCAGAAGACCTGTTGTGCCCTCATTCCTCAGCAAGACCTCATAATTTATTTCACAAATAGAACCCAATAAATAATTTGTGCCAGGGGAGAGAGAGAGAGTGAGATTTGCATTTATAGAGACATGGGACTGCCGTGAAAGATGCAATGGAGAATGCAAGACAGGTTCAGGGAAGTCCAGCTGTGAAGATCCTGTACTGTTCTCAGTATACAGGGATGATGCTGGCCTTGCTGTACAGTGGATCAGCATCAGTGAAGAATATAAACAAATATGAGACCTACTGCAGAGACAGAGAAATGGGTAAAACATTGTCTCTGTCTACAGAGAGAGAGAATAATCAGAGTGAAGCTGTCATTTTTCTCTCCCCTACGTGTAGTATTTCAATGTGCTGGGAATGGCATGTGTAGGATTGTATGTATCCAAATGGTTTTTCCTGGTGGCCCTTATTGAGAAAGCTCGCAAACATCAGCAACATGTTTATAGAAGAGGGCAGAAGAATCCCCAAGTATGACATTGACATACTCAGGGCAGTTGAACTAAATAAGCACTAAGGCTTGAGGAATCACAGGGAGACAAAACAGGGGCCCTTGTATGTTGAGTTCCTGGTTGATGCTCAGAATAGTAACAACCCTGCTTCCCCTCACATCTTCCTCCGCTTCCAGTAGCATCACAGACAGTGGCTGATGAGGTCACTTAGGGGATGCGCAGGGTGTGATCAGCAGTCCCTTTTCCTCATAGAACACTATGAGCCCTGAAAGATTCATGAAGTAATTTTCCCATCATCCTGTACTTCTTTTCTAGATGTCAGCCAAGAAGACGTTCCCCCACTGATATCAGGTAAATCCCAATAAATTCTCAGTAAACTTGTCTCCTTTTTTTTTCCTGAAAAATTGATCAATAGTTTGGACGAGGACAGTAAGAGAGTGAGATTTGCATTTGTAGAGACATGGGACTGCTGCAAAGGATGCAGTTCTCCAGTGTCTTCTTATCATGACTTTCTTCTCAGGAATTGACTAATGTTAGTGCCCCCAGAGATAGAAGCAGTTTTCTCCCAACCTTGATTCTGGGGACCATGAGCAAAGCCATTTGATTTTTCATCACCCTCATGTGAATTAAGAGGAGTTCTAATGAGGAAGCCCTGGAAAGGCAGGAGGCTGACAGTTGAAGGCAGGTCAGGGAGACACGGGTCGTGTGGTGAACACAGAGAGGTATGAAGACAGGAGGGTCTTCCAGCACTGAGCTCAGCTCTTCTGGTTTCAGCTCAAGCAGATGAAGGGGGCTCTAACCAGAGCCCAGATGAGGAGAGTCAGGAACCACCTCTTGGAGGACACCCACCTAGGCCCCCTGCTGGTGATGGAAACCAGGATGAGGGTCCTCAGCAGGGACCACCCCCACAAGGAGGCCACCACCACCATGGTCCACCACCTCCTCCAGGACAGCCACAAGGACCACACCCACAGGGAGGCCACCACCACCACGGTCCACCACCTCCTCCAGGAAAGTCACAAGAACCACACCCACAGGGAGGCCACCACCACCGTGGTCCACCACCTCCTCCAGGACAGCCACAAGGACCACAGCCACAGGGAGGCCACCACCACCACCATGGTCCACCACCTCCTCCAGGACAGCCACAAGGACCACCCCCACAACAGGGGCAGCCTCCCCAGTAATCTAGGATTCAATGACAGGTATGATTCCAGTTTAAACTCCATCAAAGGCCCCAACTACTACAGTTCCCCAGCTTCATTGTGTCAATGAATCCACTGAAAGCCTGTTAATATTGCCTTGTCCAGGAACACATTTCTAAAGATTTTTGTTCAGATAGTCTGGGGTAGGGTAGCAAGACCTTGTTTTTAAGCAATCGCTTGAAGGCAGTTCTGATTTTGAGAATCACTGTCTTCAAATTACCTCTCCTATGAATGGTTGACAATGAGGACTTAGAACCATGTTCTCCGTCTGGCACTCTGTCTTCTTTCCTTAAACTCAAAGACCTCCCATTTATTTAAAGTTCCTGCCTGAACACTCCTTGCTCAGTCCTGCCTGACACCAGCCTTTCAAGTCCAGTATGGCTGCTAAATGGTCCTTGGACTTTCAGCTTTTAAGTGGTATCTCATTTTTTAAAATACATTTAAAGCCATGCATGCTTAAGCTAACAAAAACTAATCTCGCTGAACAGAACATTTTTTACTCTGTGGATTCTTCTTTTTGAAATATTTATTGCTACATAAATACATATAATGCCTTTTTTTTCCCACCACTGATACCAGACTTTATATTCAGATCTTTGTCTTACTCATTAGAAAAATTTATTTCTTAGAAAACTTCCACATGAGCTCATTTAGATCTCTTCAGTGTTTATCAGTTAGTTTGGCTTTACAATTGTATACCATGCTATTGTTTGGTTGTTCCATAATTTATTTAACCAATCCATGTCACTGGACACTGAGGTTGGTTTCACATTCTCGCTATTACAGGATATGTTGCCGTGCCCATCTTTGTAAAAAATAACCCTTAACATATGCAACAGCCACAAGGCACGGACAGCCTAACAATAATCATTTCTCTTCCTTATTGAAGCAATAGTTTAAAGCACTTTACGTGCAATGGTATAAAAAGTGTGAACAAAGAAAATATTACTAAGGAGAGGGGGCACTGTACAAGGGACAGAGGGCAAGAGAATGGGCTGGCATCTCCCTCACTGCAGTGACACTGGTGAGGGATTAGACATTTCCTGCCATGTCAGGTCTTGTCTATAATCTTCCTTGTTTGTCTTTTTCAGGAAGTGAATAAGAAGATAACAGTGTTTCAAATGCCATGAAATACAATGTGGTCATGCTCTAGCTTCAATATACCAATAAAATAATTAGCTTGCAATTTCTGATTGCGGTGTCTCTTTCTGAGTGTTTGGGAGTCTGGAATCTGAGATCCATGTGCGTGTTGTATGAACATCCAGGACCCCTTCTCCTTGATGTTTCCAGCAAGCGTCTCTCCTCCTTGTCCTAATTAAGTCATCTTCCTGGAGAAGGAGTTCCACTGTTTCTTTCCTTCTCTGTCTTCTATAAAACAGTCAGAAAATATTTTAGAAATTGATGGTTTTATAATGAAACAGGGAGTATTGAAAATAAATTAAGTAAGCAATAAGCTCAAATAATTTAAAAAGAGAGAAAATGTACTTGGGAGAGCAGAAATAAGAATTAATGAAAATTAAAAATATTAAATAAATAAGAAGAAATGATTCATAAGTTTTGTACTAATAGTAATAACTTCTTGAAAGTCCAATGAAATTCACAGACATCTATGAAAATAATCTTCAGAGTAATCAGGTAAAGCCTAAACAAGTGTTTTAAAAATGATTTTTTTCTACATTCTGAAAAGCAAACATGAAAAACAACACAGTTTTTACAGATATACAACACAGAGTGACTTATATATAAAATGACCTTAAAAACATATTAAACATGTTATAGTACTTAATATCTAAGTAAAATATTGTGAAATTTAACAGAGAATTCAATCCTCCCAAAAGTACCTTCATGGGAGATTCCTCAACTAACAGGCAGTCCTTTAATATGATGATTTATGCAAAATATTGAAAGGAAGAGAAATATCCAAAAGTCTTGAAAGAAAAAAATAATTTTGATATGACAACTCTAACAAAGGTAATAACTATAAATCTCACTTTAAAAACTAAATCATTTCAAACAAATTGAAGTGATATATTAGTTAAATGACCAAGCAGACTTGATTCTAGGAATGTTAAGGAATGTTAATTATTTGTTTTGGATAATGGAGTCAGAGGAAAAAAATATATACAATCATCTTGAAAGATGCCAACGTTGTCTTTGATAATATTTAATATATTTTTTAAAAAGCAATTCTTGTAAAATAGTTCAAGTAGACTTCTGACCATGATTAAAATGATTTACCTCAAAGTAACTGCTAACCTTATGTGTATCTGCAACGCACTGAAAAATTATCTAATAAAAAAGTACAGAGGAAAAGCTTATCAATGTGGGTAATTAGAAAGTGTCTTATTTAGCATTAGACAAACAAGTACATAAAAAAAGATCTACATATTCAAATAGAAGGAGTAAAATTATCACCACAAGCAGATCTGTTTTACTATCCAAAAAATAACAAAAGAATCCCCTGAAGTAAAAAGGGAAAGGAAGGAAATCCATTGTAATTAATATAAAATTTAATGCAATATTAAAATTTATAAATAACTGATTAATTCAATTTTTAAAAATTATTTGTGATTACACAATATCCAGCTAGTAAATATTTTAAGTAAGTGATCATTCACAAAGGAACCAAAGGTGTAGCCTTCAAATTTTTAATGCCATTGTGATAGCAACCATCTGATTGTTTTATTCTAATTTATTTCCACTTCTGATTATAAGAACGGCTTCTTTCCAAGTGATGTGTTCCCCCTAGTGGCATATTAGCTTCACCACAGGAGTTTGCAGCTCTGGCTGCTGGAAATTCTTGAACTCAGAAAGTATACATACAAATACATAAGCCAGGTCTAGAAAGTATCTGTGACATGCAAGCTTCATGTTTCAGTGAAGTAAGTTTGCTCTTGCTGTCCTCCTGTATAGAGTTAATTCAATCATTTATTCAATTGTTAGTTGATTAAAAATTTATTGAACTACTCTGTGTCCAGGCTTTCTTTTACATCAGGCTACAAAAGCAGGATTAATCTATGTAATATTTTTTTCATTTGTGTAAAAATTTTAAACATATGCATGCAACTAACATTTAACAGCTGTAGATAAGAGCATTTTTATGATAAATATTTAAAAATCATTCAATATCACACATGGTAGAAGAATCCCAAAAGAAGGACAAAATGCCACACAAGAATTTTTTTTAACATTTCTTTTTTAGATTGCATGAGATAGTCACCAGAATGGTCTATGAATGTGAGGGTTTCCCAGCTTTCCACCAAAGCACCGAAAGAGAGCTACCTTTTGTAGCCTACTGTGTCCCAGAACCAGGATAAGCATTTGCAATAGAGTGGCTAAGCATAAGAGCCTGTTTGTTGTGCATCACCTCAAGAGTGGAAAATCGCTACAAGAAGACACAGAAAGTAAATAGCAAATAATAAGAGGAAAACATCACGGATATCATCACAATATAAGAATATTGGCCTTGACTCTAGGATCTCTGAATTCTATTGCATTGAGCTTCAGATTTTTTAGATATTTCCATAGGGAGATTAACAAGAGAAAAACATTTAAGGATAGAGAAAAGGGTATGAAGGTAAATATAATCAGTTTTACGAAGTTTACAATGTCACTCCTTTCAGAATTTGCAGTGATATTTCTTTCGCATGGATGTACCCAGATATTAAGAAACATGCTTGCCATGGTAAGATTAAAATGGAATGAGACTAATAGACCTAACAATAGGACCAGAATTACAATTTCAACTCTATGCTTCAAGTGAAGAAACGCAGGATTTGAAAAATTGACTATCATGAGAAAATAAAAGAAGGTGAGGCTTCTGGCAAGCCAGATGCTAAAACAATCGGCCACAGTTCCAGTAATAGCAAATATAACGTTCTTTGTACTCATCTGTAAAGATAACTACAGCTCTTCTATATAAACCTTCTCGCCATTATTACCAAAATCAGACAAATTGTGAAGATAGCCAAAGCAGTAAGGATTCGAAGAGCCCTTCTGCACATTGAGCCACTTAATGCAGTTCTCCAGTATAATGAATCTATTCTCTAAAATTCCAATTAGGAATTCTCTATTTATTATTATAGTGAAGAGACTATGTAAGCCATTTAGCATGGCTGCAAAGAAAGAGCTCCAATGCCTAACTGCAATGCTGACAATTCCTTGATCTACCACATGTCCATGGCATACATACTTATTTTGTGATGTACAGTTAATTTCTTCCTTTAAAAAAAAAAAACCATAGGCTCAATATGAAAGCAGAAAGCATAAAGGTGTACTAATGAAAGGCCACATAGCTTTTTTCACAGAAAGATTATTTTGCCCCAGCCAGCTAGCTGCACTCTGATCCAGATATTGTATGTAAAGTGAAATTTCTCACAGTTGATAATGAAAGAAAAAACTGAATTTTCATTTGTTAATAGGCAAATAACAATTCTCTGTCATCATTTTGCACATTTGCTTTATCTAATCTCTACACAATTTGCTCATTAATTTTAATTGTTATCAATGATATTAAAATGCAGTGCATAGAACTTTAACATATAATAAATATCTAAATTAGTAGATGGAGTGTGGTGAGCACTAAAATCATCTCCACTGAGGAATGCTGAGGGAAGACTGAAGGGATATTTTCATAGTTTATCCAAAGATCTTGTAATTCAAAGCATTCAAGTTTCCTAAATGAATCCAGAGAAGCTATAACCCCTAAATGCTGAGTGCTGATAATTTACATTTATTTATCAATGAGTTGTTTGCCAGTGCCTATAAACACATAACTTGCAGAACAAACTCGTGGGATTATTGCCCAGAAGTGACTGCAAGAGCTCAAGAAATCATATGGATTCAAAACCACTGATTTTCTAAGAATTAATTATTTCTTCCTTCATTTATATTTATTCAGCTTCTCCTGTCATTTAAAAAATTAGATATCAAAATATTCTTAAAACATAATTATTCTTGATATTCTCTAATACATAACTGAAAATATCCAGGAAACTTTGAGAACCATTTATAGGGCTTATGAAATCTGATAGAACTCTATATTAATTCCACAAAGCAGTCTCTTAGTTAAAGCCAAATATGGACAATACTGAGAATGCAGATGGCCATCGGCACAGCATGAATAGTCCTAATTTTGTGCTTCTTCACTACTCGGTGTTACCCACTTTCCCATAGTTATCGAAGGCCTTTGGGTTTTATTCAGCTTCTCTACACCTCTGCTGAACGACGTCTGCTCTATGGCTGTTACTCCAAAGTAAGTAAGCACAGGTTTCCTAAACAACATGGTGGACTTAAACTGTAATATATTCTTATTTCTCAAAGAAAATTTTTAAAGCAATAGAGAAGCAATACATTAGCAAAGCCCTATAGAATTGTCAATATTATCCTCGAATTTGGAGGGATCCAGATTGAGAAGTTAAGGAGGCAAAAATAAGAAATTTTAAGGATAGGAAACTTGAAGGATAGAAGCCCCAGCACATGACCCAGGCAGAGGCAGGATGGGCATTACAGGCTTGGATATTGAGCTGAATTTGAGGAATACACCAACCCCCACAATAATGTAAATGAGGTAATAGAGTAGGCTCAAAAACTGAACTTTCATGATGAGGAAACTGAACCGAGGCCCCAGGAAAGGCAAAACTCACCTCAGAGGAGCTCTCTCTGTTATTGCTTTCCTATCACCCACCACACACACATACACACACACACAAACACGCAGGTGCACACGAATACACACACCCCTGCAGCATTCTGCCCTTAAAAACTTACTATTGGGGAAGACAAGCCAGTAAGGTAGATAAGACAACAAGAATTCCTAAATATTTCATTCCAGTAAACATAAGGCCCAGGCTAAGATCAAAAAATAAGAATAGGAAATAATGAGATTTGATTCTTCTAAAGTTGCAAAGAGGAGGTTTCTAAGAATTCATATTTGTCTGCAGTTTTTCCTCCTGCACTGCTTGTGATACGTCACTTGAGGTATACTTGACATGCAATAGGTTGTACATATATAAAGTGCACAAGTTCATGCTCATCACATGTGAAGCCGTCATCACCATAATCAGGTAACAAACATGTATATTACCCCCAAAAGTTTCCTTTACGATCCTGTGTTACTCCTCCTGCTTACAGCTGCCCAGTCTTTATCAAACCCCCAGTTCCCAGGCAACCATGGATCTGCTTTCTGTCACTATATTTCCAAATTCTAGAATGGTATATAAATGGAATCATACATCACTGTCTTTTCTCTGTGCCCACAGATGCCCGTTTCTTTCTCTTCTTATAAAGACACTAGTCATGTTGCATTAGGGCCTCACTGTATGACCTAATTTAAACTTAAATACCTACTTGAAGGCCTTATTTCCAAATACAGTCACATCTAGAGTATGGGCTTCAACACATGAATTTTGGAGACAAACAAGTCAGTCCATAACAGTCTTCCTGTTTAGTAAATAGCCCTCGTCTTTTTTTAAGAGGAGCAGGGAATGATATTATTTAATTCAAACTCCAGAATAAATTTTTAGCAAAGAATTCACTTTATAGTTACATGCCTTAGCCCATGTAAAATGAATCAATTGTCTTCTGGTATAGAATTTTTTGATAAGATTTTTATGTTACTCAAATTGGGATTATTTTCTCCTTTTGGAGATTACCTCTCATTACGTTCCAGTTACTTTCTGAATTCCAACTTGCCTCTAAGGTTGCAATTTTATTCCTGTCTCTGTCTCTGTCTCTCTCTGTCTGTGTGTATATATGTGTACGAATATGTATATTGTATTTTATTAAATATAGAATGCATAAACTGGAAGACATATCACTGTTTTCATTAACAAATATTGTATTTTAATTGGCCAGAGGAGAGGGAAAATATGATCATCTTAATAAACAGCAAAAAAAATTTGATATATTTAACGGAGATTTTATTATAATACCACACAGAGAAAAATAAGAAGACAAAGATTCTCTCTGAAGATTATTTTTAAAAGAATTTATCTCAAAGCTAAAGTCAGTATATTTATTGTTAAAACACTAAAAAACACTTCATTTGCAAAGATAGCAGTTATCGCTTCAATTACTTGACACTTTGAATGTTCAAACCATTTCATTATACAAACAGACACAAAAAAAAAAAAAAGAATTCTAAGTACTAAAATGAAGAAGTAAAATAATCATTAAAAATCACTACATGCAGATGATAAAATTTTCTATCTGCAAAGACAGAAGAATGAACAAAGCACATGATAGTTTAGTAAAACAGCTGGCTTCTAATTCAACAAACAAAGCCAATTACTTTTTTGTATACACATTAATCAGGTACTAAATATTATACAAAAATTAAGTAAATTTAATATGATACTAAAATTTCATATTATTTTATGTGCTTTATCTACCAGATTGAGATGTAGTTTTAAGCAGCCTATTTTCAGTAACTGTGTCACACCCATACAATACACATATACATTATAGGTTTCTCATTTAAAAATCTCAAAAAAGGTTAATTATTGATACAAAATTTGTATTATCTGTTTTTATTAGAACTCTTTATGGCATTCACATTCTTCTGTGTATGGTAAATATACATACTTTCTTATATTGTAATTTGTGATAGTTTGAATGGTGTTAATTCCAAACATACCTTTGTAAAATTCACAAAGTTATATAAAAAGAAAGAAACTTGAGGAAGTATAAATTGATATAACGTACAAGAATTTCTTAGGAACTATATTTTTCTAATATATTCAAGGTGATTCCCTAAATTCTCTATGGCCTGAAGGCTCCCCGTCTTTGAACCTGCACGTCAGCCACCGCAGCACTGACAGAAAGGCCTGTCTCAGCTTCTTGTTTCCAAGAATCAGGACACATGAGTGACCTGAAGGATAAGACATTGTCAATACTTGGCAAAAAATAAAAATTAGATTTTCCTCCAACAATTCAGAGATCCAAAGTTGTAGGAAAAAAGACACAGAGAAAATGGCGTAGAGTAGGAGGGAAGTGACCACAATTTGTATGACTTTTCTGTGGACCTTGGTGCTGGCGTCTCCGGATCCTTTGACAGTGTGGTGCATCTTCTTGAGATGTTTCCACAAGGAGAAGGTGAGCAGAAGAAAATTTGCCAGGGACAAAGTAAATGGTATCAAAAAGAACACAGTGCTGGTTAATAAAACAGGACTGGAAAATTGTGCAAAGTTATTTGAACCAGAACTGCAAGTTCTGTTTCCGCTATCTTCATTGATCCTGGCATTTATATGGACGTTTATCAGTGCAATATTTAAAAACAAAAGAACCAAAGTCACAAGAAGCAGCACTAAAACCGCCTTTTTAACTTTCCACTTCAGGTAGAGAAAAATCGAGTTAGAAAAATTGGCTATCTTGAAACAATAAAAAGTACTGAGACTTGCAGCAAACCAGACACTAAAATGATTGGTCACCGCCCAGGTATTAATAAACATTCTTAACATTTTTTCAGTCAAAAATAAAGCTGGGTGAAGCACAGATACATACCAACTTACAAATATTAACCAAACCAGACCAGTTCTGAAGATTGCCAAAGTAGTAAGAATCTGATCAGCTAAAGCGATCTTTCTTCTCTTGACCCAATTGATACAGTTCACCAGCGCTATGAAACCATTTCCTAAATTTCCAATTATAAATTCCACAATGAAAATGAATGTTAATATGCTCTTTATGACACCACTCATTGCCTGTAAGAGAATACTCCAATGTCTAATATCACTGCTGAAGACTTCTTAATGCATTCATCTAAAATGCTATGTATATCTGATTCTTGAAAATTCAATAATATAGTCCTTTAAAAAAAAAAACTCGTGTATATATTGTTAAACCAGCAACCACCAAGATTTGCTAATCACTGGGTTTATAGCTTTCTTTCTTCATGAAAATCTCTGTATTTCCCCAAACAGCTCAACTGAGCTTCATCCAGATGCTGTGTGCCTTATACACAGTAGGCTGAAGTCTTTTGTAGTTGGTGACAAAGGAAACACTGAATTCTCATTTGCTAACATGCAAATAAAGATATATTTATTTTCATTGTTTTGGTTTTTTTGGTCTTATCTACATACTTTGGAGAGAGAAGTATCATTACAAAAATTGGTATATGGAACATCCTAAGCACTGAGATTTTTTACATACTTCCGAGCTTGGGTGGGGAAAAATGGGAAGATGATTATTAAAGAGTACAGAGCCTCAGACAAGAGGAATAAAATTTGTTTTGCTTTTTTGAGATCTATTGAACAGCATTGTGAATTGGTTAACAATACTGTATTGTACATTAAAAAACTGCTGAAAGAGTAAATTTCAAATGTTCTCACCATAAAAAAGATAGGTATTTGTTACCTATCATTTGTTAATATATCATTTGAATATGTTAATTAGTTTCATTTAATTATTCCACATATTCATAAATCATAACATCACCTAATACGCCATAAATATATGCAACAAAAATATGTCAATTTATAATAAAAATAAAGAAAATAATGAAAAATCCAATCATTTTTTAAAGGTTAGGTCTGTAAAGGGGACATATTCATAGTTATCCAAAGCTCCTCCCAAAAAGTAGCAGAATTTTCTAATAATTTTGTGGAAGACATTATTCCTAGAATGCTGGGTACCTAAAATAGTACTTTTCTATTATTTTACTTTTTACAAGTATATGCACATCAAACACGCATGCATGCACACACACACACATACTCAAACACATATGTTTATTTGGGATCCAAATCTTTTTCTCTTTTCACTTTGATAATTCAGGCTTTTTATTTTCAACATTTATTATGCATCTAGTTCATGTTTAGTACTGTGATAGTTTTAAACACATTTAAAAAGACTTGCAAGTTTATATTAAAGAGTATTCCATGTAAATATTTTGGAAACTTTGGAAATATTTTTTCTGGACACGTGAGAAGAGGTGGAAATCTATTTGTTATCTCATAAAGCAGCCACTGTGTTTCAATGAGTTTGTCCACAAAGCAAGAATCCTTATTCTGTGCCTCTCCCCTGCCCAGTAGGGCACATTGGTCCATCAGCACTAAATACCTTGACGTTTTTTCCACATGCATTCATTCTCCCAGCAACGTGTGCTCCATGATCCTCACTACAGGCACCAGTCTAGACAAAGGATGACATACTGTCTAGCCAAGATGGGGAACTAAGCAGCATGGCACAGTCATTCTTCTTCAATTGCTATAAAAGTAAGTAAAGTGAGCAAAGCACCAATGAAACAAATTCAGCAACAGTTACCAAAGAAAGTAGAAAAATATGCATCATAAACTTCAAAGATGACAGAGAAAGATGTAAGGTATCACTGTGAAGAACTGATCCCTCACCTTCAGTCCCCTGAAGCAATGCTGAGCAAAAATAAAATAAAATAAAACTAAAATATCTTGAAAATTACCTTACATTTAGTCAACAAAACCATTGAAGAGGCAAATTCAGCTAGCACGGGCAAATATTAAGGAAAAATCCCTAAGGCTAGAAGTACAAACATACTATCCTTGTAGAGACAGGAAGGTCACCCTGGCCTGGCTATGTTCAGGTAACAAAGATGAGGTTGGGAAAGAAGACAAAGAGAAGTACAAACCACTATGTTCAATGCTGCTGATAGAGCATGCATGACGAAGACTAATAATTGGTAACACAGACTCACTGGTGATCTTGCAAACATTGGATTCAATGAAGTGCTGACAGCAACAGCCATGTTGGAATGGGTTTATAAGCCAGTAGTTGAAGAGGCTTTATACTTTTATAAATACTTATAAAACAAGAGAAAAGCAGAGTTGGAAAGCTGATTCCTGAAGTCAGCCTTTGAATTGTCACCAACTACAAAAGACTTCAGCCTACTGTGTATAAGGCATACAGTATCTGGACAAGGCTCAGTTGAGCTGTTTGGGGAAATACAGAGATTTTCATGAAGAAAGCTACAAACCCAGTGATCAGTTCTCAGAACTGAGCCAATTCAGAGAACCAGAGTTCGGTAATTGGAAGGGAAGCTTAAGTTCCATTGAGAAAGGATGCCGAGAATTCACCACAAGAATATCCAAGATGTATTCATATGATGCTTAGTCAAACACTTGTAGCCATTACCCAGATAACAGTACCCAGAGGAAAGGACACAGCATACATACTATCTGAGAGTTTTAGGTATGGGGCCTGAACTAACACTAATATCTGGGTACCTAAAAAGACACTCTGGTCCATGGGATGGAGAATGAGTTTTTGAAGGTCAGATGCTACCTAGAGCTTTGGCTCATGACCATCCCAAGGTGGACCTAATGAGTTTGTCATTATCACCTCTCTCTGAATGTGTAATTGAAATGGATAGATTCAGCAGCTGACAGAACTCTCATATTGTTTCCTGATCTGTATACTTAGAGGCATTATTGTAAGGAGAAACAAGCGGAAGCCTCTGAAACTCATCACTCATGGCAAGACCAAGATGAAAAAATAATAACTGCATTCTTCAAGAAATAGAATCGATCACTGACACCACAACAAACTTGAAAGTTACGGGGGTCGGGGTGGCAGTCCTATTCATGTCCCTATTGAGCTAACCCATCTGGTCTCTGCAAATACCAGATAAATTATACCACGAATTGCAGATTACCATACACTTAAATTGCACTTGCAAATGCTCTCCAGGGTGTGGCATATTCACTGAGCAGAGCATAGCTTCTGGTAAATATAGTAAGAATAATACCACTGCTTCACTGTTTTGTGTCAGGGCTATGTCACATCTACTTTCAGTTTAGTTGACATTTTGCAAAACATCATTCAATATATTAATAATATTACATTAAGTAGTACCCATAAGCAAAAAGTAGGAAGTTCCTTAAATATAGTAAAATACTATAACATTGAACAGAAATAAAATACCAGAAGAAGAGATAAACCTCAGCTGATTCAGGAATCTAAAACACAGATGATGTTTTTAGGGGTGCAGTGGTCCTGGTCCACTTGTCAAGGCATCCTTTTTAAAGTAAATAGCTTCCAGGTTCATCCATGTCCCTACAAAGGACACGAGCTCATCATTTTTATGGCTGCATAGTATTCCATGGTGTATATGTGCCACATTTTCCCTGTCCAGTCCATCATTCTCAGCAAGCTGACACAAGAACAGAAAATCAAACACTGCATGTTCTCACTCATAGGCAGGTGTTGAACAATGAGAACACATGGACACAGGGAAGGAAGCATTATACACTGGGGTCTGTCGGTGGGGAGTTGGGGAGAGATAGCATGGGGAGAAATGCCAGATATAGGTGATGGGGAGGAAGGCAGCAAATCACACTGCCATGTGTGTACCTATGCAGCAATCTTGCATGTTCTTCACATGTACCCCCAAACCTAAAATGCAATAAAAAAATAAAATAAATGAAGTAAATAGCATATTGCCCTATATATATTTCCAATCACTAAAGAAAAAGCACAGTGTTTGGGGGGACTATTTGGATTTGGGAGACAACATATGCCACATTTGAGGATATTGCTCTGACTTACTAACACTTTCCCTGAGGGCTACTGGTCTCAGGTGGAACCCAGAACAAAAGGCAGCTCTACGGCAGATACAGGCTCTGCCCCAAGCTGCTCTGCCCATTGTGCCAGATGATCCAGCAGAATTCAGAGCTGCTAGGGGCATGCACAGTGGGCATTATAGGACTCTGTGCATATCTCCGTCAAGCCCATAGGAGAGGGGAGAGCAAACTCCTAGAGAATTAACGTAAGACCATTCCCTCTTCAGCAAAGGAGTGCCCTCTGTCTCTAAAACAAAACAGCAGGTGCAGAACATTAATGCAAGCATAGAGTCCCTCTAAGTACAAGCCCTTCTAAGCATAAGACCTTGTGCAACTGCTCATGTCATATACTTATATGTCATATGCCAGCCATGACTGGAGGGCATGAGCACATCTGAGTGGCGCAGGGAGTGAACTGTCCACCATTCCCCTGGCCAACACTTTGCCTGACCCAGATTATCCTTCCATTTTAGACTTGAACAGATCACCACACAGTGGGCATGAGGTCTGAATTTCATAACCACAACACAGGGACTGGATGATGGAAGGCAGAACAGCAGAGATGGTAGTTCTGTCTTAAGAAATCCCTGGCCCAGGGGAAATGGAAGACAGATGACAGCTGAACAGATACATTCTCCCTACTCTTTCTCTTCCATAGGCTAACGCTGGCTGTAGTTCCCCCTTGCAACTCTTATGGAAAAGTATTGGGAGCCAAGTGCATGTATCTGATGACCACCACCCTGTGTCTCTCAACGCATTGTGAAGCGGATACTAGCAGTGTCATAACATAATCAACACACATTGTTTTACATTTGCTCTTGCCTCAATTTCCACATGTCCCCACCATTGCTGCCCTGGACTTACCTTTCAAGTAAATGTCATTACTTTAATATCAGACATTGTCTCTAGCTCTAGACCCCTGAGGCTAAGATATTCATTCAGTTCTATAAATACAGTTCATTCACTTTTCTGTAAGTTTACAATATGGCAATTAAAATATTTATTTAGGAAGGATACTAAATAAAACTATATATAAACATTGTAGTAAGATGTTTGGTAATTAATTGAATTTTCTAAAATCAAATGTCATTTCTGTTTATACAATAACCAGCTAGAAAATACCATAATACAAATATATCATTCACAATAAAAATACATGCAAATATACAAAAATCTTTCCTATGCTTTTTAAAAAGTACTGTAATAGGTGCTATCTGATTTTCATGTTCTACTTTGTCTTCACATCACACATCTGATAATAGCTTCATCAAGTCTATATTATAGTGATATTTCCCCTAGAATTGTCGAATAGCCACACTTTTGCTCTAAGAAATGCTTCTTCTTGGATAAGCATGTAATCTTAACCTGAAAGCAGAACAGAAAAATTCATGCCACTATAGATTTTGTGATGACTTTCATTTTCATTGGTTCACCATCACAATGCACTTAATTTACTTATGTATTCACCAGTTTATTTGTTCATCAAAATATCATTTTTGAACACTTATTCTAGTGCCGTCTTTTATGTCTGGGGAGTCAACAGTAAGCAAGTTCTGTATGAGCTCTGGTTTTATTGGACCAGGAAAGATGTGTGATAAGCAAATAACTAAATCACATGTAGAGATCATTTATCTCAAGCTTTAGATAACATTGTAAAAATTTTATAACACCAAGAATTAATACAGTCATGTAGAATCTGTTTGTTGAACACTGTTATACATTTCCTTACTATAATAGAAGTTACTATTACTAAATATGTCAACATACTTTCTCTCATTTCATCGCCTACAAGATTATAATAAAATATATATTTAAGACATTTTATATCATCAATACATAGATTTGATAGATGACATTTTAACATTTGCAGAAAGTTTCCTTTCATTATGTTCGATAATTTCTATACCATATTTACACTGATTTTTTTTGACATGGGAAAATTTGAGTTCTTTCACACAACATTTAATAAGCATTTTAAATGTGGAAGATAAAGGAGATAATTGGCAAGTCAGAGGCTCTGAAGTGAGTTAGAAAAAAACTGAAATATTCGACATCAGATCTCTACTTAAAAAAAGTTTTTCTTTAATTCAAAAACTGGAAGAAATTGTATATTTAACTGCCTATTGAGATGACAGCACTGAAGAAGTCATAATTACGTTGCTTTCTTCATTATTATTATACAAATTTTTTTCTTAACTGTTCACATACTTGCATCTAATCTAACATTCCTCAGTACCATTTATGTCAGACATATACAAAATGTATTCTAAATATATTTGTCACCCTTGAATTTTATGGTGTGAATCGTTTTCTAACAATAATTCTGTTTACCTTAAACTAAACATAAATTATAATTCATGATGGAATAAAAACTACCCCAAAGATAAAACCTCATTATTGATTTAGAATTAAATGTCCTTATTATCCAAAAATTAGATGTTCAAATAATGATAGTCAAGCACACTGTGGTACATATATGTGGAACAAATCACAGTGGAAAGGAAAAATGATTTCTTGACATAAGCTGTCAGTTCTTAAAAATTATAAAGAGAGATCATAAATTTTTCAAATAAAACATGATCACAGGAAATGTATATGTGAAATACACATAATTTCATAATTCTGAGGAACTTATCATATTTTGTATAATTTGGCAGTTTGGAAAAAAACTGATTAATATTAAAGGTGAAGAAAAATAAGGTTGGCTAAATTGGCAATCTTGAGCAAACAAAATGTGTTGAGGCTAGTAGCAAGCCAGATGCTGAAATGGTTGGTTACTGTCCAGACATTATAAACAGTAATTCTTAATTCTAAACTATGTGAAGCTGGATTCAACACAGTTGAATACCATTGTAACAATACTATCCAGAGCAAACCAACTTGGAGAGAATTTTATCAGCTGAGGAGATCTTTTGTCTCTTTGCCCAGCCAACAAAATTTACCAGTGCTATGAACCCAATGGCAAAATTTCCAATAGCAAATAGGATCACTACAAGAATTGAAACAACAACGTGTAGAAAAGTTATCATATCTGAACAGAAAAAAATACAAGCCTAATATCACAGATTGTAATTTCTTCAATGGCTTGACCTTAAAATTTATTTATACCTGATTTCTTTACGTGTCATAACATTCTTCTTACTTTTAAATACTGTGACTGTCAAATAAAAATGCCAGCTTATGCTAATGGATGAATTTAATACTGTCTTTATGGAAAACATTCTTATTTTCAAAACATCTCAAATTAACTTATTCATTCCATGTCTGTTCTTATAATTGGATGGAGTTATTTGTACTAAAGTTGAAGTGAAACCTGAATATTCATTTGCCAGCATGCAAATAAAGACATATTCTCTTTCACTGTTTTGAAATATTTTGCTTGTCTAACCTATACATAATTTGTGTTCAGCAACTCTGGTTGTTAGGGAAATTTTATCACTCAGTAAATAGTACATACAGTAAATGTCTAAATTGTTAAAGGGAGCTTTGAATCATCACCTATAATTGATTGATTTTTACACTAGATTTAAATACATAGAATCCAAATATTTTTATCAAAATTATCCAAAGTGTTTTTGAGAAACACCGAAAGGCCAATATACCTTAAAATCTGGTTGTTGCTAACCAATACTTTTTATGAATTTATTGTTACCAAGCACACACACACACACACACACACACATATATATATATATAACACCCCTCTGGGATAGAAGGAATTACTTTGTTAAATTTCCAAAATGGAAAATGAGTTTCCAGGAGGTCATCCTGGTGAAATTAGTCCTATTTTCCCACTCAGCATTTTCAGCCCATACAAAAATATATATCAAACATGTGTCTCCCATGCTTCAGCCGTTAGTAAAGCTACTCTCAAGTCTATCTGATGTTTAAGTATATATTACTTCATTAAAATATTTATCGATTTTATAAACGTTTCCAAGTATTACACCTTATGATATTTCATCTTGCAATATCCTCCCACCACAGGCAAGGTAACTACCTTGCCCCTGGATTCTGAGTTCACTCACATAACTTATTTGATGAACAGAATATTGGTAGAATTTAACAGGGATTTGAGATTGTTTCTACATTACTCTGTTGCATTTATCAGGAACATTCCATTTATCAAAACATTGCCTGGTTACTACACTGTTCCCAGAAGGAGAAAAGAAACAAATGGAGTCAGATTGTCCCTGCCTGATCCAGCCTAAATTGGTGAAACTTTAGCTCCAAATGCAGAACTTGGCCCATCTCAAACCACCAGAGTCATACACCAAATTCATCTTAGAAAAACTGAATCCAAAGACATGGAGAATCAATATCTAATGTAGTTTTAAAAATGGTAAATACAACAAAGTATCATAAACACTTACGTAACCGTCATGCAGGGCAAGACATGGAACATTGCAAAGAGTGTAGGTCCACCTCTATGCTACTTTTCAAGCCCCTAACATTTCTTCACATCTCCTGAGGTAAGCAATACACATAATTTATGATGATCATTTACTTGATTGTCCTTATACCTTACCATCTAGATATGCAACCCTAAACTCCGTAACATAGTTTTACCTACTTATTATCATATGTAAATGTAGTCCTGTGTGTTCTTATTTATGGCTTCTTGGACTCAACATTATATTTCTGAAAAATTTTTAATACTTATTTTATTACATTTTAGGTTTTGGGGTACATGTGAAGAACATGCAAGATTGTTGCATAGGTACATACATGGCAATGTGGTTTGCTGCCTTCCTCCCCATCACCTATATCTGGCATTTCTCCCCATGTTCTCCCTCCCCAACTCCACACCCCCTACCATCCCTCCCCTAGTTCCCCCTGACAGACCCCAGTGTGTGATGCTCCCCTCCCTGTTTCCATGTGTTCTCATTGTTTGAAACCTGCCTATGAGTGAGAACATGCAGTGTTTGATTTTCTGTTCTTCTGTCAGTTTGCTCAGAATGATGGTTTCCAGGCTCATCCATGTCCCTACAAAGTACACGAAGTCATTGTTTTTTATGGCTGCATAGTATTCCATGGTGTATATGTGCCACATTTTCCCTGTCCAGTCTATCATTGATGGGCATTTGGGTTGGTTCCAAGTCTTTGCTATTGTAAACAGTGCTGCAGTGATCATTCATGTGCATGTGTCCTTATAATAGAACGATTTATAATCCTTTGGATATATACCCAGTAATGGTATTGCTGGGTCAAATGGAATTTCTATTTCTAGGTCCTTGAGGAATTGCCACACTGTCTTCCACAATGGTTGAACTAATCTACACTCCCACCAATTGTGTAAAAGTGTTCTTATTTCTCCACATCCTCTCCAGCATCTGTTGTCTCCAGATTTTTTAATGATCGCCATTCTAACTGGCGTGAGATGGTATCTCAATGTTGTTTTGATTTGCATTTTTTTCATATGTTTGTTATCTGCATAAATGTCTCCTTTTGAGAAGTGTCTGTTCATATTCTTCACCCACTTTTTGATGGAGTTGTTTGTGTCTTTTAAATTTGTTTAAGTTCTTTGTAGCTTCTTGCTATTAGCCTTTGTAGATCTTTGTAGATTCTTGATATTAGCAATCTACCCATCTGACAAAGGGTAGCTTGCAAAAATTTTCTTCCATTTAGTGAACCTGTTGGCAGAAACTCTAAAATCAGGAAGAGAATGGGGGCTTATATTCAGAAATTTTTTAAAAAAGGAATGTCAAACCAAGAGTTTCATATCCAGCCAAACTAAACTTCATAAGTGAAGTAAAAATAGGATATTTTTCAGACAAACAAATGCTAAGGGATTTTATTACCACCAGACCTGCCCCACAAGAGGTCCTGAAGGGATTGATAATCATAGACAGGAAAGATCATTATTGGCCACAACAAAATCACACTTAAGTACATGGATTAGTGTACTATAAAGTAACCACAGAAATCAGTCTGCATGATAATCAGCTAACAACATGATAAAAGGGTCAAATCCCCACATAGCAATACTTACCTTGAATGTAAACAGCCTAAATGCCCCAATTAAAAGGCACAGAGTGGCAAGTTGAATAAAGAAGCAAGGCCCAATGGTATGCTGTCTTCAAGAGACACACTCACATGCAATGATACCAATAAGCTCTAATTTAAAAGATGGAGAAAAATCTACCAAGCAAATGGAAAATAGAAGCAGAGTTCCTATTCTAACTTCTTTGTGTGTGTATGTTTTGTTTGTTTGTTTTGAGTCAGGGTCTCACTCTGTTGCCCAGGCCATAGTGCAGTGGTGTGATCTCAGCTTACTGCAACCTCCACCCCATCATTTCAAGAAATCCTTGCAACTCAACCTTGCAAGTAGTTGGGACCACAGGTGTGCAACACCATGACTGGCTAATTTTTGTATTTTTTTCTTGATAGAAAGGTCATGAACAATTTTCAGGTAAAGACATACACACAGCCAACCAACATATAAAAAATGCCCAATATGACTAATCATTAAAGAAATGCAATTCAAAACCACAATGAGATACCATCTTATATCAGTCAGAATAGCTATTACTAAAAACTCAAAGAAAACAACAGATTCTGGCAATGTGTGGTGAAAGGGAATGCTTTTATACTGGTGGTGGATATGTAAATTAGTCCAGCAATTGTGGAAATTGGTATGGCAATTTTCCAAAAAACTTAAACCAGAATTACCATTCAACCCAGCAATCCCATTATTGGATATATATCCAAAGAAATGTTAATTGTTCTATGATAAAGACACATGCACGCAAATGTTCATGACAAAACTATTCACAATAGCAAAGACCTGGAATAAACCTAAAAGTCCATAAATGAGAGACTGGATAAAGAAAATATGGTATATATACAACATGGAATACTATGTAATCATTAAAAAAACAAGATGATGCAGCAACATGGGTGGAGCTGGAGGCCATTATTCTAAGCCAACAAACACAGAAACAGAAAACCAAATACCACATGTTCTCAATTATAAGTGGGTGCTAAATATTGAGTACATGTGGACACAAAGAAGCGAACACATGATATCAGGGTCTATGTGAACAGACAGAAGAAGGAGAGTGAGGATCAAAGAGATATCCATATCCATCAAGTACTCTGCTTATCACCCAAGGGGCAAAATAATCTGTACACTAACCACCTGTGACATGCAATTTACTTACATAACAAACCTGCACGTGTACCCCTGAACCTAAAATCAAAGCTAAAAAAGAAAAACACTGCAAAGTGAAATGAGATTTCTCTTTAAATAATGTAGTATTGGAAGCCTCAATGATTCAGTGATATTGGAGGAGTGACAATGTTTAGTGTTGATACCTGAGAAAGAGTAATCCAAGAAGAAGGGACACAATCATGAAGTCCCTGAGCCAATGCTTGTCATATTCCAGAAATGACACAAAGGCCAGTGTTGCTAGCATGCGATGAGCCAGGTGTTTCAGGACAGACAGGCAGACAAAATCAGATCTTTCAGATGATTATAAGATTTTGTAAAGATTTGGTCTTTACTCTGAATTAGATAAAAGCCATTGAAAAATCTGGAGCAGAAGAATGGCACGATCAAATTTGCGTTTTCACAGGCTCTGGTTGCTACCTTGAGAACACATCAGAATAAAAGGATGGGCAGAACTAGAAAGAATAATTAGAAGCTGATAGCAAATATCCTTTCAAAATATGAAGAAGCTTATATGAGTATGGCAGAGTGATGACAGGGGATTGGATTCTGCATGTTTTTGAAGATAGAGTCAACAAAATTTGCTGATGTCTTAGAGATGAGTTCTGAAAGAGAGAAAATGTTGACTCCATTTTTTTTTAGTCTAAGCATCTGAAAGTCTGAAGTGGTTTTTAACAGCAGAGGGAAAGACTATAGAAGAAACAGATTTGAAAACTGGAGGGAAGATCAGTATTTTGATTTGGACATGTTAGTTCAAGTTCTTGTTAACACAACCAAATAAAGATGTCAAATAGTCTATTAGAGAATGGATTCTGGAGACCAGGGTTGAGATCTGAGCTGAAGGATTAAATGTTGGCATCATCAAGACACAGAAAGTAAGTAAGACCATGACTAGATGAACTTACCTAAGAAATGGGAGTAAAAAGAGAAGGAAAAAGACATAAATTTAAACTCTTATTTCATATCATCCACAAAAATTAACTCATAAGTAAATGATCATAGAGAAAAACTTAAGAAATGAGATATTGACAGATACTGAGACATTGTACAAAATGCAAGAAATAAAAAATGGGTTAGTAAATCATAATTCTATCTATGAATTACTTTGCTGATATCATTATGTAATTATATATAGATTATTATATACTTAAAATCTTCTGCCTATCAATCTATCAATATCTACATTGCTATTTTAAATAAAACTAAATTGGATACAGAGTCACCATAACTCTAAATAGGTAGAAATTCAAGTAAAAACATTATTGTTGCTCCCACCTTCTCCCTAGATTTTTGGTCATATTATTTTTAAATGTAACTTTGACATTTGAAGAAAAAAGAGTTTACATAATTTGTCATATGTAAATAGATGTACATAAATACATAATATATATGAATATGTAAATGAATAACCTTATTCCTCTCTATTGAACCGTTTGGCTAAATTATCAGTAAGGGGAGTGCATGAAATCACCAACAAAACAAGCATGATTGATTAAAGATTATAGAATTCAGACCTTGGACAGTGTGATATTTTCAGTTTAAAGACAAGGGGGAGAACTAGCAAAGGAGACTGAGAGGTGGTGCCCAGTGAACAAGGATAAAATCAGAAGACGGCAGCATCTTCAAATGCAAATAAATTACATTCAATACTGCTAACAGAGCATGCAACATGAAGACTAACCATTGACAAGGCAACACACCTCACTGGTGATCTTACAAATGTCAGATTTAATGGAGTGGTGACAGCAACGTCCTCACTGGAATGGGTTGAATGGCCAATAGTTGAAGAGGCTGTGTACTTTGCTAAATAATTATTAACAAAGAGGAAAACAGAGTTGAAAAAGCTGAGTCCTGGGGTCAGCCTCTGATGTGAAAAATCAAAGACTCTCAGCCAGTTCTCAGAACTGAGCCAATTAGAGAAGCAGAGATAAATGACTGAAAGAAATCTTAAGTCCTCCTGATAATGAACAATGGAGGTGGTGTTACATTTTATATTCCTATTCAGTCAACCTTTCTGGCCTCTTCCAAAACCAGATGGATTATAGAATGAATGCACATTAGCAGAAACTTAAATTGCACTTGAAGATGCTCTCTAGAATGTGATATCTTTACGGAGCAGAACGTGGTTTCTGGAACTTTGTATGTGGCTTTTGATTTGATGAATGCTTTTTAATCTAGATCCATTGTGAGAGAAAATCAAAACAATTTGTTTGGTGTGGTAAGAACAAAACCACTGCTTCACTGTTTTATGTCAGGGCTATGTCACTTCTGTTTTCAGTTTAATTGGCATTTTGCAAAACATCATCCTAACTCAATATATTAATAATATTACTTTAATTGGTACCCATAAGCAGGAAGTGGTAAGTTCCTTAAACATAGTAAAATAGTATAAAATTTAAAAAAGTAAAATACCAGAAAAAGAGATATATAAACTTCAGCAGATTCAGGGACTTGTAATACATAGTGCTTTTAGAGGTCCAATGCTCCTGGTCCTTGTGTCAAAACATCCTTTTTAAAGTAAATGGCATGTTGTCTGGTATATAATTCCTCTCACAAAAGAAAAGGCACAGTGTTTTGGGGCCTATTGGGATTTTGGAGTCAACATATTCCACATTTCAGGATATTGTTCTGATTCACTATTGGAGTTTCCAAAGGCTACTGGTCTCAAGTGGAACCCAGAACAAAAAAGAGTTCTATAGAAGATATAGGCTCTGGCCCAAGCTGTTCTGCCCATTGATAATGCAGCAGAACTCAAACCTGCTAGAGGCATGCATAGTGGGCATTAGAGGACTCTGTGCAAGTCTATGACAAATCCATAGGAGAGGGGAGAGCAAACCCCTAGGGAATTAATGCAAAACCATTTCCTCTTCAGCAGAAGAGTGCCCTCTGTCTAAAAAACAAAACAGCAGGTCCAGAAGATTAATCCAATCATAAAGCCCCTCTAAGCATGAATGCCTCTAAGCACAAGACACTGTGCAACTGTGGAAATCATATGCCCATAAAGCCAGGCATGTTTGGAATACATGAGCAATGCAGAGTGGTACAAGGAGTAGACAGTATTGGACACAAACATGTGCTTCCTCAGATTCACTGGACTGTCTCCTTCTCTCTTGGCCAGGACCTTGCCTGATCCAGATCATCCTTCCTATTGGGGCTTGAATGGATCACCACACTGTGGGATGACGTCTGACTTTCATAACAGCCACCAAGGGACTGGATGATGGAAGGCAGAACAGTAGAGATGGTAGTTCTGCCTCAGGTGAACCCTGGCCAATGGGAAATCGACAACAGAAGACAGCTGAGCAGATACATTGTCCCTCCTCTCTCATGTCCATGGACTCGTGCTGGCTATGGTTTCCCCTTGTAGCCATTCTGGAAGTGTAGTGGAAGCCAAGTGTACACATCTGATGACCACCATGCTATCTCTCTCACCTTATTGTGAAATGGCCACAACACAGTCACATACACACAACACATTGTTACAATACATCACAACACATTGCTTGACATCTGCTCTTGCCTCAATTTCCATGTGTCCCCACCATTGCTGCCCTGGTCTTACCTTCCAAATAAATGTCATCACTTTATATCAGACATTGTGTTCTAGACCCCAAAGCTATTTATTCAGTGGCATAATTATTATTGATTCATTTTTCTGTGAATTTATAATATGGCAATTAAAATGTTCATTTAGAAAGGATATTAAAATATTATATAAAAATCACATTTTAGTAAGGTCATTGATAACTAAATTTTAAAAAATGAATAGCTATTTTTGTTACATAATAACCAGCTAGAAATATCACAATACAAACATATCATTCACAATTGAAAAAATATATGCAAATATCCAAAAATCTTTTATGTGCTTTTTTTAAAGGTATTGTAATAGGTGCCATCTTATTTAGATGTTCAACCTTGTCTCCATCCATATCTTTCATCTGATGTAGTTGAATTGAGGCTATATTATAGTGATATTTCCCTTACAATTATGGAATAGCCACACTTTTATTCTG
The DNA here is from genome assembly GCF_001604975.1 of Cebus imitator. NCBI lineage: Eukaryota > Metazoa > Chordata > Mammalia > Primates > Cebidae > Cebus > Cebus imitator. The sequence goes on along the minus strand of NW_016107975.1, from coordinate 181,581 downwards.
AGAAATGTTTCTTCTTAGATAATCCTGTAATCTCAACCAGAAACCAGAATAGGAAAATTCATGCAACTGTAGATTTTGTGATGTTTCATTTCTCTTGGTTCACCACCCCGAAATATATAATTTATTCATGTATTTACTAATTTATTTGTTCATCAAAATACTTTTGGATATCTATCTTTTGTGCTATCTTTTAAGTCCTAGGAGTCAACAGTAAGCAAGATCTCAATGATCTCTGCTTTTATGGTGCTTACGGTGTACCAGGAAAGATGTATGATAAGTAAATAACTAAATCAGATGATTTATCTAAAGGTTTCAATAACACTGTTAAAATTTCATAACCCCAAGAATTAACACAGTCTGTAGAATTTACTTGTTTAAAGCTGTTATATATTTTCTTCCTATAATGGAGCTTGCTGTCACTTAATATGTCAACACACTTTATCTCACTGCATTATTTGCAACTAGATTATAATAAAACAAATATTTAAGTCATTTCCTATCATCAATACATAGATTTCATAGATGTCATTTTAACATTTGCAGAAGGTTTAATTCAATGATTTTAATAATTTCTATACTATTTTTACATTGATTATTTTTAAGTAATAAAGATTTGAGTTCATTTATGTGATGTTTACAAAGAATTTTAAATGTGGAAGTTATTGAAGATAATTGGCAATTCAGGGACTCTCAGGTGGTTTAGAAATAAAACTAAAATATTTGACATCAGATCTCAACTTCAAAAAAGGTTTTCTTCACCTCAAAAACTGGAAGAAATGACCTTTCTAACTGTATATGGAGACTTATGACAGCACTTGAGGTCATCAATGTGTTTCTGTCCCAATTACAGAAATGACTTTTTTCTCAGTTGTTCACATATTTGTATAAAATTGAATATTCCTCAGTACTGTTTACAATAGACATATACAAAATTTATTCCAAATATATTTTTCATCCTTGAATTTTATTGTGAGCATAGTTTTCTAACAATAATTACTTGCTTTAAACTAAACATAAAATTAGAATTCATGATGAAATAGAAACTACTCCAAAGATAAAACCTCATTATTGATTTAGAATAGAATTCTCATACCATCCCAAAAACTAGATGTTCACATAATGATGTTCAAGCACACTATGGTACACATGTATGATACAAATAACAGTGGAAAAGTGCAACATTTTGTGAACTAAGCTGTAAGTTCTTAACAATTATAAATGGAGATCATAAATTTTTCAAATAAGACATGATAATATGAAATGTATATGTGAAATACACATGGCTTCATGATTTTGAAAAATTTCTTACCATATTTTCTATAATTTGGCAGTTTGTAAAAAATGATTAAGATTATGTTATTGTCACTGTCTCTTAAGAGTTTCATATACACATACACATGCATATATGGATACTTTTTTAGGCTAACTTTAGGTAAAAGACTTTTCTAGGTCTACTTTTGGAAATTACTGAAAGATATACACTACAAAAAAGCCAGCAGAAAGTATAAAATGTTCCAGACACTATCAGTTTGTTTTATCTTGGAGACACACGATGTCCCACTTGTGAACCCAGAAATTTGAGAGTTTCTGGTCTTTTACTCAGCACCTACTCTGACACAAAATCAAAAGGAAGGTCTGTTTTAGCTTCTTGCTTCCCCAAATTAGGATGAATGAATGAAATGAAGGACATATAATTGCAGTAATTTGGCACAGCATGAGGACAGGTTCATTCTGCAGCGTGCTTCTAAGATGCCAAATTGACGTGGTTAGGGACAGAAAATAAATAACAAATAACAAGAGGAAGGAGATCACAGTTTGCAAAGCTTTTATGTGGACCTTGATGTTGAGATCTGTAGATCCTTTGCCATGGAGCTGCATCTTCTTGAGATGTTTGCTCAGAGAACAGATTAACAGGAGAAAAGATGTCAGGGATAGAGTAAAGGGTATTAAGTTTGTAAGTGTGCTTACAGTCATGTCAGACAGATGCGTTGTATCACTCAATTTGATCTTCCAACTCACATTTCCTTCATATTCTTTTGTCCACACACTCTCATCCATGTTTAACATGACAAGATGACAAACCAAAAATAACAAAGCCCCGAATAGCATCACTGGAATGACACTCTTAAGTCTCCTCTTCAGGTGAAGAAAAATAAAGTTGGAGAAATTGGCAATCTTGAACAAATAAAATATGCTGAGGCTAGTAGCAAGCCAGTTGCTGAAATGGTTGGTTACTGCCCAGGCATTATAAACAGTAATTCTTGCTTCTAAACTAAACAAATCTGGATTAAACACAGTTGAATACCAATGTAGTAATATTACCCAGAGCAAACCAACTCTGGAGACCACCAGAGCAGTGAGAATTTGGTCAGCAAAGGAGATCTTTTGCCTCTTGACCCAGTCAATGGAATTTACCAATGCTATGAAGCCATTAGCAAAATTTCCAAGAACAAATGTAACCACTACTAGAATGGAAAAAATAATGGGTAGAAAAGTTACCATGTCTGAACAGACAAAAAGACAGAAAAAATGAAAGCCTAACAACACTGGCTGTGATTCCTTTAATACCCTGAGCTTAAATTTTATATGCACCTGATTTCTGAATCTGCAGTAACATTCTTTTTACTTTCAAATACTGTGACCAGTGTCAAACAAGAAAGTACCATTTAATGCTAATTGATGAGCTCAAAAAATGTATTTATGGAAAACATTCTAATGTTCAAACAGCTCAACTTAACTCATTCATTCAATGACTATTCTTGTTAGAGACTGGAAATATTCAACTGAAGTTGAAGTGAAGCCTGAATTTTCATTTGCCAGCATGCAAATAAAGACATATTCTCTTTCAATGTTTTATAATGTTTTCCTCGTTTCACATCTCCATAATTTGTGTTCAGCAACTTTAGCTATTGGTTATGGAAATTTTACTACATAGTTCATAAAGTAAATGTCTAAATTCTTAAAGGGAGATTAGTCATAACTAGGATCATCACCATGACCAATTTTATGCTAGATTTAAATAGACAAAATCCAAAATTTTTAATCCAAATCATCCAAAGTTTTCTTGAGAACCATGGGAAGGTCAATACACCTTAAAATCTTATTCCTGCTAACCAGTACTTTTGTATGATGTTATTGTCAACAAGCTCATAAAACATACACAGACAGACAGACACACACACACACACACACACACACACACACACATACACACACCCCTCCAGAAAAAAAGGAATATCCAAAATAATTTACAAAATGGAAAATGAGTTTCCAGGAGATCATCCTGGTAAAATTAGTCCTTTTTTCCCACTCAGGGTTTTTAACGCATAAAAATATGTCAAACATATCTCTCATGCTTAGACCTTTGATAAAGTTACTCTCGTCTATTTAATGTCTAAATATTTGTTATTTTATTAAAATATTCATCACTTTTAGAAATATTTCTGAGTATCAATTCTTTGACATATAATCTTGCAGTATTTTATCACCACAGACAGGGTGACTACTTTGCTCCTGGACTCAGGGCACTCACATAACTTGCTTTGATTAAGAGAAAATTGGTAAACTTCACACAGAGATTTGAGATGGCATCCACACTGAAGTTTCTTTTTCTTTTCTATTTATTTTGAGAACATCACCTGGCTACTACACTATTCCCAGAAGGAGAATGAGAAAATAATGGAGTCAGTTTGCCTCTGCCTGATCCAGCCTAAATTGGCCAAAGTCTAACTAGTTCCAAGATGCAGAACTTGGCCCATCTCAAATTACCAGAGCCATCCACCAAACCCAGCTTAGGAAAGCCGAATCCAAAGATATGTGAGATATCAATATGTAACGTAGTTTTGTAGAGGTTGCAGAAAAACCTAATTGATATAGGTACTCTGCTAAACCAAGAGTGTGGGAAATATGTCCACCCTTGTTGTATCAGTAATACAGGAACCAAAAGAAAAATAGATGAGGAATGACAAAGTTTTGACCTGCAAGGTAGATAATTAAAGGTAGAAAACACCTTTAGAAAGATCTGTGTACTGCAGGTAACATCTCCTCTTGTTTCTACACGTTGTAGCTAAAATAAAGTTTGTACTTCAACTCTCTTAGAGTTGTATATAAAGATACATAAATGGTGAATTTTTTCCTAGGTATGTAATGAGCAGAGTAATCAATAATTTTTATGGTGCACTTCTCCTAAATATTTTTCAAATAAAAGTATAATGCACACTTAGAAATGAGTCAAAATAACAATGGTAAACACAGCAATGTATCATAAACATTCATGTAATCATCACATAGGGCAAGACATGGAACATTACAAAGAGCCTAGGGCTACTCCCATGCTGCTTTTCAAGCCCCTAAATGTTTCTTCACATCTGCTGAGGTAAGCAATACCCATAATTTACGATGATCATTTCCTTGGTTTTCTTTATGCCTTACCAACTAGGTATGCAACCCTAAACTCCTTAACATGGTTTTGCCTACTTTAAACCATACATAGGTGTAGTTCTGTAGGTTCTTGTTCATAGCTTCTTGGACTCAATACTATGTTTCTGAAATTTGGTCACTTAGTCTGTGGCCATACCACTCTGAATGTACCTGATCTTCTCTGAAGTTTAGTCACATAGTCACATGTATCTGTGATCTATATCTTTTCACTTATCCATATTGTTCCATTATACAGATTTACTGTAGTGATTCATCCATCCTTAGTTGATGTATATTTGGGGGATTTTCCTTTTTGAGCAGTCATGAATAATGCTACTATGAGCATGCTTTCATATATCATTTGATGCAATTCCTTTGGATATCCAATTACTAGTAGAATTACAGGGTCTTTGAATATGATCTTTGAATTCGCTTCACAGACAGAAAAGTCCAAAAGATGATTTAACTAATTTTACTCTTTTTACCTTTACCTCCAGTCTACATATAGCTATTTGTATATATCTTATCAATTATACCATTAACCCAAGAAGACACTATTATTTTATACAATTAAAATTGATTTAGAATTATGTACATATTTACCACTTTTGCTATTTTTATACCTTCCTGAATGTTCAACTTTGTATTTTTGGTACTTTTCCTTTTATCTAGAAAACATTATTTTTAATTTCTGTTTATGAAGCTCTGCTATTCCTTTGAAACACACTGAAGTTATGTTCCATTGAATTCTAGCTTTGATTTTGTCTGTTGAAAATCTGATTGTCATTTGGACAGTTTTTCCTTTTCACATAATCTTTTTTCTCTACCTACTTTTCAGATATTCTATTGGTCTTTGATGACCCATGGCATTTGTATCTCAATTCATTTTTAATTATCTTGTCTGACGTTTGATGGCTTATAAAAACATATGGATGAACCAGAATAACCAAAGCTATCTTAAGCAAAAAGAGCAAAACTGGACAAATCACATTACTTGACTTCAAGTTATACTACAGAGCTATAGTAACCAAAACCACATGGCACTGCATAAAAACAGACGCACAGAACAACAGAACAAAATAGAGAACCTAGAAACAAGTCCACACACCTAGAGTGAACTCAGGTTTGACAAAGTGCTAAGAATATACACTGGGGAAAAAACAGTCTCTTCACTTAATAGTGCTGAGAAAACTGGATATTCTTATGCAGAAGAATGAAACTAGACTCCTATCTATCACCACATACGAAAATCAAATCAAAATAGATTAAAAACGTAAAATCTAAGACCTCAAACTATGAGACTACCGTAAGAAAACACAGGGCGAAATCTTCAGGACATTGATCTCAGCAAAAATTTCTTGAGCAATGACCCACAAGTACAGGCAACAAATCAAAAATGGACAATTGCGATCACATCAAGTTTAAAAACTTCTGCACAGCAAAGGATACAATCAACAAAATGAAGAGACAATGCATAGAGTGGGAGAAAACTATCATATTACAAAGGATTTGCAAACTACCATCTAACAAAGGGATTAACAACTAGAATATGCAAAGGGTTGAATCTACTCTATAGGAAAAAATATATATTAATCAGATAAAAAAGAGCAAATGATTTGAATAGACATAGCTCAAAATAGGATATACAAATGGCAAGCAGGCATATGAAAAGTTGTTCAAGATCATTGATCATGAGAGAAATACAAATCAAAACTAGAATGAGATATCATCTCACCGCAGTTAAATGGCTTATATTCAAAAGACAGGCAATAACAAATGCTAGTGAGGATGTGGAGAAAAGGGAATCCTTCCCTGTTGGTGAGAATGTAGATTAGTACAATCACTATGGAGAACAGTTTGGAGGTTCCTCAAAAACAAAAACAAAAACAAAAAAACCTAAAAATAGAGCTACCATATGATCCAGCAATGCCACTGCTGGGTATATACCCAAAAGAAAGGAAATCAGTATATCAGAAAGATATCTGTACTCCTATGTCTGTTGCAGCACTGCTTATGGTAGCTAAGATTTGGAAGCAACCTGGGTGTTCATCAACAGATGAATGGATAAAGAAAATGTAACACAGCTAGTGCTCGACTTATGACCACGATTGGTTCTGACAGACCGGTCTAACACGATTTGGTCGAAAGTTGAGTAGGCTATATGTACAGTACTGTGAAATGATGTTATAAAAATCTTTAAGTCATATTTTATCAAAATTTTCTTTCATTATTGTTATATATCATAATTTTCTTTGTTCATTTTATGCCATTTGTATCATCTCTACACCATTTTGTTTCTTATTTTTACATTCATCAGGTTTAAGTAAAACACTGCATTACCAGTACAACTGGTTTAATATTTGCAAAACATACAAAATTACAAAATACAGGTGCATACAAAAATACAAAATACAGGTGTAAAAAATACCATAGGAAACATTTTCCCAATTGCAAAACATATCAAAATATATAAACATGTATGAAACATTTTATTGGCCGCTGGTGCTTGGCTGTGGATCATTGATGTCGTCATCTGAGGCAGCAGTTGGGGTTACTGGAGTTGGTTTTTTCATAAACATGGTGAGCTTTGTCTGAATTGTATGTTTCTTTTTTTCTTCGTAAATTTCATGATACGGACGAAACACATCGTGTGCCATTCGTTCAATCCTTGCAAATCGTTCGATGTTTGGGTCCATTGTTTCAAAATGTATAAGAAGTTTATTCAGTAAAGATAAACTGTCTGATAATCCCTTAGTGGTGAACTTTCTTTCTGGCTCCTCCTCTTCTTTCTCTGTTCTCTTCTTTCTTCTTCCGCCACTCTTTCTTCTTCCAGTTCGATTAGCTCTTCATTTGTAAGTTCTCCAGATTCTTTGTCTAGTAACTCTTCGACATCTTCCATTTCACATTCCAAAGAAAGGTCTTTAGTGAGTTTTACTATTTTTTCCCGAATCATTTCAAGTTCATGTTCACTGTCAAATCTGTCAAAATCATTAACATAGCGCTTAACACAATTTTTCCAGATGCCATTCATGCACTTTGTCGTCACAGCCTCCCAGGCGGTAGCAATATTCTTGATACACATCAAAATGTTGTAGTGTTTCCAAAAATCTCGCAATGTTAGTTCTGAGTCAGCATCTACAGCGGACATTGCTTGAGCGAAGGTGATTCAGAGATAGTTGGCCTTTAACGTGGCAATCAAACCTTGGTCCATAGGCTGGATGAGTGGAGTTGTGTTTGGCGGAAGAAAAACAAAGTTTACATCTGGATGGAGATCGCCTAGATGTGGTGGGTGTCCAGGCACATTATCGAGTAGCAATAAAATCTTGAAAGGAATATCTTTCTCCAAACAATATTTTCGAACTTGAGGAATAAAACAGTTCATAAACCAGTCTTCAAACAATCCTTGAGTCATCCATGCTTTATGTTGAGCATGAAAGTAGACGGGCAGTGTGTGCTTGTTAATATTCTTGAACGCACGCGGGTTCAATGTTGTCTGAGTGATAAATTAAGAATGCTTCAGCTTAAACCCTGCGATGTTCCCGCCAAGCAGCAGAGTTAGCCTATCCTTAAATGCTTTAAATACCGGCATGCTTTTGGCCTCTTTGTGAATATAAGTGCGTGCTGGCATCCGTTTCCAAAATAATCCAGTTTCATCAACATCGAAAATCTGTTCTGCCAGATATCCCTCATCTATAATTAATTCATCCAGACTATCAACAAACTTACGTGCTCCTTCCTCATCAGCACTTGCTGCTTCTCCAGTCACTAGAACACTATGCATTTGGAATCTTTTCTTGCATCTCTGGAACCAGCCAGTGCTTGCTACGAATTCTTGACTATAATCTTCTCCAGCACGCTCCTTCAGAGTCTGAAATAGACCTCTCGCCTTCATCTGCACAGTAAAAAGACCAAATGGTGTCCGTTTTTGAATTTGATCTTCCATTCAAATATACAGCAATTTCTCCATTTCGTGGATGGGCCCGCTTCCTTGCTTTGTTATAACTGTTGATGGCATGGGTGCAGAACCTTTCACAGCTTTACAAATTCTTTCTTTATCTTTCAAAATCGTCGACACAGTTGAGTGTGATAACTTCGTATAATGTGCGATCACATTCATTTTCTTTCCTCCTTCGTACTGCTTAATTACCTTCATTTTCCTGTCGAGATTGATGGTCTCTCTTTCCTTCTTGGCAGGCTGAGGGTAGACAAAGACAACTTCCTCTTGGTAGACATCTTGGGAGGGATTTGATGAAAAATATCCAAGACACAAAACACAAATTGCTGTACCAAGTCTGGGATAACAGTTGAAATGGTGCACGCGGAGATGGTAGTGCTGCTGGAAGCTGGTCCACACTGTCGTACGCCCAGCTGGGCAACGTTTGCGCTGCCAGATGCCGAGCAGTCGTGGCTAGCGATTGTGGTCATAAAGTCGAATGATCGTAAGTTGCATAGGTCGTAAGTCGATCAATACCTGTATGTATTTCAATATTCAGCTCTAAAAAGAATAAGATCCTGTGATTTGAAACAACATAGATGGAACTGGAGATCATTATGTTAAGTGAAATAAGCCAGGCACAGAAAAATAAGTATCACATCTTCTTATATATTTGTGAGATCTGAAAATCAAAACAATTGAACTTCTAGAGAGTAGAAGGATGGTTACAAGAGACTGGGAAAGGTAGTGGGGGGTCAGAGAAGGACATGGAGGAGGTGGGATGGTTAATAGACACACACAAAAAATAGAACAAATGAATAGGGTCCAGGATTGATGGTACAACGGAGTGACTATAGTCAATAATAACTTAATTTTACATTTTAAAATAAATGTGTAATTGGATTGTTTGTAACTCAAAGGATAAATGATTGAGGGGATAATTGGATTGTTTGTAATTCAAACAACAGTTAATTGAATTGTGTGTTACTAAAAAGATAAATTTGACTGTAACTCATAGGATAAGTGCCTGAGGAGATGGATGTCCCATTCTTCTTATGTCATATTACATGCCTGTATCAACACTTCTTAGGTACCCCTTAAATATATACACCTACTATGCACCCACAAAAATTAAAAATAAAAATAAATAAATATGAATGGCTATTATTTTATCATATTTGGAAAAAGATCTGCGACATGGCTTCTGTCCCATTTTCTCTCTTCTCATCTTACCAAATACTTGAAGTATGTTAGACGTTAGGACTGTAGCTTCAATGTCTCTTACCCTCTAGCCTTGTATTTTCCATCTCTTTGTCTCTTCATGCTTCATTCTGTGCAGTCTTCCAATTCACTAATTCTCTCTCCCCCGTGTCTAATTGGTTAACTCGTCGAATTGGATTATCAGTATTGATTATTCCTTTCTTTAATCTTATTGGTTTAGACATAGAAATGATCTCTTGTCCTTTTTCTATAAATCATTTTATATGGAGAAACTGAAAAGAAAACCGTTCTTAATATCAAGTTCATAAAGAAAGTGTTTTGGGAATTTTCTGCTGTTGACGTTTATTTGTTTGCTTGATACTTGACACAGAAATGGTAAAAAGTTTCTACTTTCCCCCACACTTGGGTTATAGAATACAATAAAAGCTTGGTCTAGGCATTATCCTGCAAGTTGGAAGAAACTGGAAATTAATTTTATGTGAGTAGCTTTTGTTTTGTTCTTCTTTGTTTTGTTTTTGGGATAGCAGCTTGATAGGTCCTCACCACAAGCTCTCCTTACAGGGAAATTCATTGAACAGCACTGAATCTCAAAATGCCATTTCAATAAATAAAATATAGTACTCAACTACAGCTACACCATTATATTCCAGGAATTAATTTTTATTTTGCTTATAATGAAGAAATGTGGCTCTGTGCCTTGAAACTGCATCATTACCCAAGTGAGATATCAAAGATGTGAGGGCTAACTTACATTTGATTTGTTTAATCCTAAAATCCTTTCTTTGGAAATAAGACATTGATTATGAAATGGTTTATTTATCTTTCTGATTAAGGAACTATATTTACGTTAAAAACTAAATCTTTTTATACTGTTCCTTGGATTAGTTTAAGGTCATCCATAAATAATTACTTTCTTAAGCAATGTATTTTAAACTAAACTACACTTGGTTTCTAAATCTAAATGTATTCACCTTGACTTGAACTTTACTGTTTACTAACGTAAGTTACCCATAATGATATTCTTTTTAAAATTACATAGGCATTATCCAATTTATGAAGGTAAATATTTCAAAAAGTAAATGATTTAATGTGATAAATGTAAATAGAGGTGATGGCGATGTGATGATGATGATGGTGATAGCTACAAGGTAGAATGCTATATGATAAATGTGACTTCAGTCCATTTTTCTAAGTGCTGGAATTCAAGGTGACGAGAGAACACTATTATTCTTTCTCACAGTTTTATGATTCTCATATTATTCTCAGCATCAGGGCTTAGACTGGAAGAATACCTTAGATGCAGGATATTGTCCTGACCTCTTCATGGATGGGAACTGCGGCACACTGACACTGGAACCAGCCGGCTGCTTAGGTGCTGGCAGGGGTGAAATCCACTTGCTGGGACCCGCTGCATCCCACCTCTCATGGGAGGGAGCATACAGGTGAACAGGTTTAGGAGCACTTTTGGATGCCAGTAAGAACTAATTCTGTGCAGGCCCCGCCACAGCATCTAGGGGGTGCCCGCGACCCTGAAGCCCCAGAGGGGTAAGGTGTTAACTGTGCTCTTTTAACTCTGCTATCTACAGAGGGCTTAACTGTTAACAGCTCAGTGGGCCCTTTACCTTTTTGCTTAAGGGGTCTGACTCTTGCTAACAAGGGCATTGGGTCAGTAACAACTTACTCCCTCTGCACTCCTGGTTCCTGAGCTCTTGTCCAGCTCCCAAGAAAAAATGAGGTTGCACAACCGAATTGGAGGATGGTAAATGCGGGAGATTTTATTATTGATGGAAGTGGCCCTCAGCAGGAAAGAGAGCTAGAAAGGGATTGTGAAGGAGGAGGGTAATCTCTCCCTGAAGTCTGGCTGTCTCCAGCCAGACTCTTCTTGAAAGTCACACTGTCAACCTGTCCCTCTGAAGTCAACACACTTCTCTCCAACATCCAACCGTAGTCTCCAACATCCAGCTGCTTCTCCTCTCGACTTCAGCCACTTCTCTCTGCCAGCTGAGCCTGGGTTTTTATGGGCATAGGACGAGGGGCCAGGCAGGCCAAAAAGGCAACATTAGTGGGAAAACAGGGATAGGAGTACTCAATTTGGGCCACAGTCTCAGCCTATTTAGCTTAAGACTGGGACTTTAGCTGAGGACCTGCACTTTTCTGCCTAGAATTTCTCAGCCTTCTGTTTATAGCACCTTCACACAGTATTTCACCAAAGATAACTAAGCCAACATAAATTTTCAATAATTTACTTGCAATTTTTTTATTTTACTAAATTCTAAAATTCATGGCAAACATGATTTCCAAGAAACAGCACTTGCTCTTTTTTGGTTTCTTTTTTGTTTGTTTGGTTTTTTTTACATTTTCATATAAACATGTACAAATACTCTGTGCAATTATAGAGAACATAAACTTTATCACAAGTATCAATAGAATCATTAGTAAGCCAAATTCTTTTAAATGGTTATTTACATTCTCAGCTGCTGTGATGAAATCTGAATTATTTTATTATAGCAATCAATGTAGCATCACATATGCAAAAGCATACCCAAAGATTACCCTAAATGAGTTTTACACCTTAACACATTTCTTTATCTGCTTTTTCTCTAATAGAGAGCCAAAAAATTTATATCAGCAAAATATTTTTCCAACACACATGTGCACATATTATGATTTTTGAATGGCAACAATATGAGTGAAATTATTTTATTTAAGGATAAATTTAGGAATAATTGTCCCACATATTTAATACCCACAGTACTATAACTTGTCAAAAAATCAGTAATTTGTCACTTTGTGCATTGTAAATAATTAAATTGGAAATAAGAACGAAAGGTGTCCAGCAACATATCAATATTGAAAATTTGATGTTTCAAATTAAGAGTAAGAATTTGAATTTATACTTTTTCCTTATATTTTCTTTTTAAAATTAAAGTTTAAAATTTTAACTTGCATTTATAACTACCGTAATAGTCTATTTGACTTTATTCGCTAAAAACTCTAATAATTGTATCCATGAGAATATGTAGTTTTGGTATAATTTTATATTCATTATTTTACTTTGTTTTTCTGCCTTGTAAATATTTTTATTATTGTGGAACATAGCACACAGACAGAAAGCAACAAAACCTAAATGCACGGTAAGAGAAGAAATTATAACATTACCCCTGTGTTTACCACATCTTGGTCATAAAATAGAATTTTCTAGCCATCCAGACACTCCTCATATATGCCTTCTTGTAGATCTTATTCTCCTCTTGTTTTCCCCCTCCCTACTATCCCTAGTGTTATGATAGTCATTCATATGTTTCATTTTAGAGTTTTATCACCAATGTAATAAATTACAATGTATTAAAGATATATTTTTGAAAATATTATATAAATGGAATTAAAATGAATGTTTTTTACTATTGATAGTTCCTCTTATATCTGTATTATCTAATTAGCTCAAATTTCTTAATTTTCTCTGTTATATACATTATTTGTAAACATGTCTCTCTAGTTTGTTCATTTTGATTGCTGTATAGTATTCTATTACACAGATATGCCATAATTTCTTTACCTATTTTAAATAGATTGATGGGCATTTAAGAAACTTCTCAACTTTAGCTATGAAAACACAGTGATACGCCTGTGTGTGTGTGTATGTTTTCTGGTAAGAGTACCTGTACTGGGTCTTAATTAAGATGTGATCCTTCATCTTCATCAGATAATGCGATACTAAGCCAAGGAATTATATCAATTTATACTCTTAGGAGCAGTGTTTGAAAATTCTCATTGCTTCATGTCCTTTTCAAAATTAGTAATATCAGAATAATTTTCATACTTTTATATTTATATAAAATATTAAACTTAACATTTTATAATCTTTTTTATTCAAATATAGAATGTAAATTTAGTTCAAAAAATTATGTATTACTTTATTACTCTGTTATTATGATTTATATACATTTCTTGAGAATGAATTCTGTATTTCATAACTTATTCATATTCTATTATTACATTTTCTAATTATTTTTCTTGAAGTTTCAAATTCTCATTTGATATCAGCAAGTAAAATTACACCAGAGATATTTCCTTCAATGAAACATTATGTCAAGTGATTTTGAGAAAATATGATTAGTTATTAGCATATTGCAAGGGAAATTTGGATTGTTTAACAATGCCTGAAAGGATTCAAAGTGTTGAAATATAAAAAATGTTTATACATTTAATATATGTATCATGAGAAAACACAAATTCTACCATTACTAATATGAAAAAACATGTGATTGGTAGTAAACTTCCCATTTCTGAACAAATACACTTGCCTTTAAAGAAAGGCAAGTCTAATATCACCAGTCATGATTCTCCTTAAGGTCCTGGGCCTTAAACTCTATGTGCATGTGAATTCTGAATGTGCACTAACATTCTTAACGCTTTTAAATTTAGTTGTGTGACCAATGTCAAACAGTAAAGCACCAGGGTATGCTTAAAGATGAGTGCAGTGCAGTCTTTATGAAAACATGTTATTCTCAGAACAGCTCAAATTAACTACTATTCCTACACTGCCTGTTCTATTTTCCATTTGAATAAAATTTTTCATAATGATTTTGAAGTAAAAGCTGATTTCTCATTTGCAAGCATGCAAATGAAGACATATTCTCTTTCATTGTTGTGCATTTTTTCCCTCTCTCTTTATAATTTGTGTTCAGTAACATCAGTTGTTAAGAAAATTTTAAAACCCATTACATAGATTATATATTGGATGTCTACATTTTTGAAGGGCATTTGGTCACAACTAGAATCATGACTGAAGTGAATTTATTTTTCTCAGTACCAGATTTATGTAAACAGAATCCAACTTTTTCTATTAAATGCATTCAGGGTTTTCTTGGGAATCCCAGGAAGGCCAGTACTCTTTAAAATCTGGTTGCTGCTAAAATTTCTATATAACTTTGTTGTAAACTAGCCAATCAACACATACAACACCCCCTCCCCCCACCAGCACACACACACTCCACATGGATGGTAGGAATTATTGTCCTATAATTTTCAAAATGAAAAAAGAATTTTAGGGAGGACGTGCGGGTTGAAAAGGCCTCATTTTACCACTCATGCTTTTTAGGCCATTTTCAATATTTATCAAACTAATGTCTCATGCTTAGGTCTATGAGCAAGTTATTCTGTTGAGTCTATTAAGTATTTAAATATTAATTATTTAATTTAAAATATTCAGCAATTTTGTAAATATTCTTTGAGCACTTAAAAAACACGTTTTCCATTGCAGAAACTAGACTTCTCTATATATGACATTTGAATATATATTTTTCTTTTTAATTTATTTTTGATTACATAATGACTTAAAATTAATACATGTTAAAATAAGGCTCCAATCTTGGATTGTATTTCTTTTCAATTTTGATAATATAATTGTTTCTAAGAAAGGATCAGCTGGGCACGGTGGCTCATACCTATAATCCCAGCACACTGGGAGGCTGAAGCAGGAAGATCACCTGAGGTTGGGAATTTGAGACCAGCCTGACCAACATGCAGAAACCATTTCTCTACTAAAAATACAAAAATTAGTTGGGCGTGATGGTGCATGCCTGTAATCCCAGTTACTCAGGAGGCTTAGTCAGGAGAATCACTTGAACCCGGGAGGTGGAGGTTGTGGTGAAGCAAGATCATGCCATTGCACTCTAGCCTGGGCAATATGAGCAAAACTCCATCTCAAAAAAAAAAAGAAAGAAAAGAAAAAGAAAAAGAAACAAAAGAAAGACAGGATCTTTAAGTTGATGGCCAGGACAGAAACCCAGATATTCTGTTTCATATAGCTACAAACTTAGACTCTATTTTACAACTACTATCAGCCTTAGGATAGCCATCTATAAAATACACACAATAACAATACCCTCCTTGAGTAGGCTTTATGAGGAGTTGTTATACTATTTGTATAATTGCTTTCAACTTCACCTATCTGGTACAGGCAGAAACCAAGGGTTGCTAGTTATTCACTGGATCCTGTATTACTTGATATGTAGGAGTTACCTGTGAAAGCTTCCACTTTTGAGTAGATGTAGCAGGTTTAAGAAGGCAAAATATTCTTTTGCAACAAATAGGATAAGATAAATAAAAGGCCAAAATTATATTTTCAATTCATCAGAGAGCTGTGCAAGCAAGGAGTACCAGCTAAACTGAAATCCAGCATGAGGGCCTTTATAGGTCAAGAGTCAACTTATGTATTTAGTGCAATCCCTATCAAATCCCACCATATTTTTTTTGCAGACAATAAAAAACTAATCCTAAAATGTATCTGGAAATGCCAAGTGACAAGAGCACCTAAAGAAACAATTTAAAAAATGACAAAGTGGGGGGATTACAATTTCTCATTTCGAAGTTTGCTAAAAGGTGGACTAATCATTAAGACACTGTGGTATTTTCAATATAATAGACAATAGGAATAATGAAACACAATTGAGAGTTCAGAAATTAGTAATGACATTATCAGCCAATTTCTTTTTTTTTCCCCATTTATTTATTTTATTGCATTTTAGGTTTGGGGGTACATGTGAAAACATGCAAGATTGTTGCATAGGTACACACGTGGCAGTGTGATTTGCTGCCTTCCTCCCCATCACCTACATCTGGAATCTCTCCCCTTGCTATCTCTCAGCTCCCCACTCCCCACCGTCCCTCCCTATTTCCCATCATTGCAATTAAATAAGAATTAATCATTTTTATCAATAAATGATGCTGGATAAAATGAATATCTTCATGCATAAAGATGAATTTAGGCTGCTGCCAATGTCCACATAGAGGCTGGAAACTTTGGACCCACCTGCACCCCAACCCAGGCAGCGAGTGTGCACTCTGCCATACTATTCATACTCCTGGTATGTGTGAACAAGGATGGC
Organism: Cebus imitator; assembly: GCF_001604975.1. Taxonomy (NCBI): domain Eukaryota; kingdom Metazoa; phylum Chordata; class Mammalia; order Primates; family Cebidae; genus Cebus; species Cebus imitator. The sequence goes on along the minus strand of NW_016107975.1, from coordinate 165,117 downwards.
TCACAATGCCACTGCTCAACAAAGTGCTTAGGCTGGCACCATCCTTCAGCATATTGTAACAGGCAATCCAGAAATATAACAGCCCTTCTATCATAGCAGATTCTCAACCTCAAGGGGAAAAAGAACAAAGCCAGGCACCCAATACTAGCCTCCCAGAGTTACAGCATTCAGCCCAGCAGTGCTGAACCAATCCATGGCACCCCCTAAATCTACCATAAACAAAGCTAGTAAATGAAATCCACCTTATTCCAAAATCAAACATAGATGAAAAAGTACTCAAAAAATACTAGCAAACTGAATCCAGCAGCACATCAAAAAACTAATTCACCATAATCAAGTAGGCTTTATCACTAGGATACAAGGTTGTTTCAACATATGCAAATCAGCAAGTGTGACTCATCACATATGCAGAACCAATCAACAAAAACCACATTATCATATGGATAACTGCAGAAAAGGCTTTCAATAAAATTCAACATCTCTTCATATTAAAAACCCTCAACAAACTAGGCACTGAAGATATACACTTCACAATAATGAGAGCCACCTATGACAAACACAGTCACATCATACTGAAAGGGCAAAACTGGAAGTATTCCCCTTGAAAATAAGAATAAGACAAGGATATTCTCTTTCACCACTCCTATTCAATGGTACCAGAAGTCCTGGCCAAAGCAGTCAGGCAAGAGAAAGAAAGAAAAATTTTCTAAATAGAAAGAGAAGAATTCAAACTGTCTCTGCAGACAGTATAATTCTATACCTAAATCCCAACAGTCTCTGCCCCAAATATCCCTGATCTGATAAACAAACTCAGCAAATTCTGAGGATACAAAAATCAATGTACAAAAATAAGTAGCATTCCTATATACCAACAACATCCAAGCAGAGACAAATAGAGAAAGCAATCCCTTTCACAGTAGCCACAAAGGAATAAATATATAGGAATACAGCTGAGCATGGAGGTGAAATAGCTCTACAAAACCCTGTTGAAAGAAATCAAATATGACACAAACAAATGGAAAAACATTCCAGGCCCATGAATAGGAAGAATCAATACTATTAAAATGCCCATACTGCCCAAAGCAATTTACAGATTCAATGCTATTTCTGACAAACTACCAATGACATTCTTCACCAAAGTAGAAAAAGAACTATTTTAAAACTCATATGGAATTAAAAAAAGAGCCCATTAGCCATAGCAATCCCAAGCAAAAAGAACAAAGCTGGAGGCACATTACCTAACTTTGAACCATACTAAAAGGCTGTAGTTACCAAAACAGCATGGCTCTGGTACAAAAACAGGCACATAGACCAAGGGAACAGAATAGAGAGCTCAGAAATAATGCCACCCAACTACAGCCACCTGATCTTCAAGAAAGTTATGAAAAATAAGCAATGGGGAGAGAGCCCCTACTCAATAAATAATGCTGAGATAACTGGCTAGTCATTTGCAGAAGATCGAAACTGGATACCTTCCTTACACATATACAAAACCAAAGCAAGCTGGATTAAATACTAAAATGTAAAACCTAAAACTGTAAAAAAGAAAAAAAAAACACCTGAAAAATGACCTAGGAAATATCATTCTGGATATAGAACCTGGCAAAGATTTCATGACAAAGTCGCCAAAAGCAATTGCAACAAAAACAAAAATTGCTAAATGGAAGTTAATTAAACTAGAGAGCTTCTACACAAGAAAAGAAACTATCAACAGAGTAAACAACCTGCAGAATGAGAGAAAATATTTTGCTAACTATGCATCTGAGAAAGTCCTAATATCCAGAATCTACAGGGAACTTGAATTTGCAAGCAAAAAACAAACACCCCCATTTAAAAATGAATGAAGGACATAGACAATTTTCAAGTGAAGACATACAGCCAACAAGCATATGAAAAAATGCTCAATATGAACCAATCATTTGAACCAATCATTTTGAAAGAAATGCAAATTAACACCACAATGAGATACCCTCTCACACCCATTAAAATGGCTATTACTAAAAAAAAGAAAAAAAAAAAACAGATTCTGTCAAGGTTGCGATGAAAGGGAATGCTTTCATACTGCTGGTGGGAATGCAAAACAGAAACAGAAAACCAAATACCACATGTTCTCACTTATAAATGGGAGCTAAACATTCAGTACATACGGACACAAAGAAGGTAACTATGGACACCAGGGCCTACGTAAAGACGGAGGGCAGAAGAGGGGTGAGGATAAAAAACCTACCTATCAGGTATTCTGCTTATCACCCAAGTGATGAAATAATCTACACACAAAGTTCCCATGCCATGCAATCTACTTATATAACAAACCTGCACATATACCTCTGAACCTACAATAAAAAATTAAGAACTTCAGAGAGAAGTGAAATTTCTCTTAAAATAAGAAGCAAAGGAGACCTCAATGATTCAATGATATTTGAGGAATGGTAGTGTTTAGTGTTAATATCTGAGAAAGAGCATTCCAAGAAGAAGGGGACACCAGTGTGAAGTCCCTGAGGCAAAGCTTGGCATATTTAAGAAATTATACAAAGGCCAGTGTTGTTAGCATGGGATGATCCAGGAGTATTAGGACAGACAGGCAGACAACATCAGGTCACTCAAATGATTATAAGACTTAGTAAGGATTTTAGCCTTACTCTGAATGAGTTGAGAAGTCACTGAAAAATCTGGAGCAGAAGAATGGCATGATCAAATTTGCATTTTAAGAGGCTCTCTCTGGCCTTCTTCTCTCTCTGGCTCTCTCATGAAAATACATCAGGAGAATGTGTAGAATTAGAAAGAATAATTAGGAGTTGATGGCAATTATTGTGGCAAAATAATGCAGAAGTTTGGATGAGAATGGCAGAAGTGATGACAAAGGATTGGATTCTGTATGTTTTTGAAGATAAGGTCTATAAAAATTTCTTAGATGAGATGTGAAAGAGAGAAAATGTTGACTCCATGTTTTTTGTCTAAGCATCTGAAAGTCTGAAGTGTTCATTAACGGAAGGTAAGACTGTAGGAAAAACAGATTTGGGGATGGAAGTGAAGATGAGTAATTTGGCTTGAACAAGTTAGTTCAAGTTCTTGTTAGACATCCACATGAAGATGTCAAGTAGGCTATTAGAGAAAATATTCAGGAGACCAGGTTTGGGTTCTGAGCTGAAGGATTAAATGTTGGCATCATCAGCATGCAGAAAGTAAAGCCATGACCAGATGAACTTACCTAAATGTAACAATGAAAAGGGAAAGAAAAAACATAAATTTAGATCCTTATTTCATACCATACACAAAAATTAACTCATAATTAATTGATCATAGAGCAAAAACTTAAGAACTATGAATACTGAGATACTGAGACACTAACTGTACCAAATGCAAGAAATCAAAAATGGGTTAATCAACCATAATTCTCTCTATATGTTTCTTTACTTAGATATTATGTCTACAATGATAATGCCCTGCCTATGAATCTATCAATTTCTACATTGCTATTTTAAATAAAAGTAAATTAGATACTGAGTCACTCTCAATCTGATAGGCAGAAATTCAAGTGAAAACATTACTGAATCTCCCACCTTCTCCCTAGAGTTTTGGTCATGTTACTTTTAAATATAACTGACATTTGAAGAAAAAAAGGTTTACATAATTAGATATATTTAAATAGATGTACGTAAATCAATAATATATATGAATACATATGAATAATCAGCCTTATTCCCCTCTATTGAACCATTTTTCTACATTGTCAGTAAGAAGACTACATGAGATTATCAACAAAACCAGCATAATTTATTAAAGATTGAAGATTTGAGACCTTGGGCAGTGTGATATTTTCAATTTAGAGACAAGAAGAAGAACTAGCAAAGGAGACTGAGAAGTAATGAGACTGGGTTGCAGGACACAGGGGAGGCTCAGCTCCTGGATAGGATGTGTTCTTCCAGGCTCTTGGTCCCTCACTCACCCAAGAATAGGGGAGAGGACCTATTCTGGTGTGGTGGCTCATTTACGTAAATATGGCCCCCAAAGAGTTTTTCAGAAAGTGATTTATTTAGGCAGGGAGAGAAACAGTGAAAGAGAGAGAGAGCAGCTCCTATGATGTCATGGAACGGGATCCAGAAATGGAGTCCGCACCATGTGGGGGAAGGGGACTAATTCCCGCCCCATTCAAATTTTCTGTCCTATGAAAGGGGTTCCTTTAAACTTCCACTGGAGTGACTGATCTTTGATTTGTTTCCCCCGGTACATGAAAGCCAAAGACCTCTAGTCTACCGGATGGAGACATGGGTGGAGGTATGGCGCTGGGACATTCTTGCAAAACTATGCCCCCTGTGGACACGGGCAGAGAATACATTCCCTCAGTACCGCCCAGCAGATAAAGATAAAATCAGGAGCGAGCAGCATCCTGAAATGTAAATAAACTATGTTCAATGCTGCTGATAGAGCATGCAACATGAAGACTAACCATTGGCAACACACATTCACTGGTGGTCAGATTCAATGAAATGGTGACAAAAGTCTTATTGAAATGGATTCATAGGTCAATAGTTGAAAAGGCTTCATACTTTGCTAAATAATTATAAACCAAGACGGGAAAAGAGTTGAATAAAGCTGATTCCCGGGGTAGGCTTTTGATGTTGAAAATCAAAAACCCTCAGCCAGTTCTCAGGACTGAGCCAGCTCAGAGAAGCAGAGTTTAATGACTGAAGGGAATGTTAAGGTCTCTTGAAGGACATTGAAAATTCACTGCAAGAATACTCAGGCTGTATCACATGTTGCTTTCTCAAAGACCTGTAGCTATTCCCCAGATATCAGTCCTCAGAGAAAAAGACACACATCCATATTACCTGAAAGACTTTTAAGTTTGGAGCCTGAACTAACACTAATATCTGGTCCACGGAATAAAGACGTAAGCTTTTACTTTGGATTTTTTTGTTTTGTTTGTTTTGTTTTGTTTTTTGAGGCAGAGTCTCACTCTATCACCCAGGTTGGAGTGCAGTGGTGTGATCTCGGCTCACTGCAACCTCCACCTCATGGATAAGGTGGTTCTCATGCCTCAGCCTCCCAAATAGCTGGGATTATAGGTGCATGCCACCAGGCCCAGATTTTTTTTGCATTTTTAGTAGAGGCGGGGTTTCACCATGTTGGCCAGGCTGATCTTGAAGTCCTGATCTCAAGTGATCTGAACACCTAGGCCTCCCAACGTGCTGAGGTTGCAGGTGTAAGCCAACGCGCCTGGCCATTTTCAGGTTTTTGTTTGTTTCTTTTTAGAGACAAGATCTTGCTTGGTTACCCAGGCTGGAATGCAATGACAGGATCATAGCTTACTGTAAACTCGAATTTCTGGGCTAAAGCAATCCTCCTGCCCGAGTCTTCTGGGTAGCTGTAACTACAGGCACACACTACCACAAACAGCTAATTTTTTTCCCTTCATACAGACAGATACTTGCTATATTGCCTAGGCTGTTCTGAAACTCTTGGCCTCAAGTGACCTTCCCACTTTGGCCTCCTAAATTATTTGGATTACAGATATGAGCCACTTTAACAAGACTGGAGTATGAGTTTTTGAAGGTCAGATAATATATAGTGCTTTGGCTTATGTCCAACCAAAAGGGGATCTAATGGATTTATCATAGTTACCTCTTCCTGAAAGTGTAATTGAAATCGAAAGGTTCAACCACTGGCAGGACTCTCATGTTGCTTCCTGACCTGTATGCCAAGGGACACTGTAAGCAAGACCAAGGGGAGGCTTCTGAAACTCTACTCTCCTGGCAATAACATGAATAAAACATAACTGCGTTCTCTAGGAAACAGAATTGGTCACTGCCATAACAAAAAACTCAAAAGTTCCAGGGGATGGTGGTCCATTTTATATCTTTATTCAGTTAACCTAACTGGCCCCTGTCAAAACCAGATGGATTATAGGATGAATGCACATTAGCATAAACTTAAGTCATACTTGCACATTTGCTCTAGGACGTGATACCTCACTGAGCAGAATGTGGTTTCCAGCACTTTGTATGTGGCTTTTGATTTGGTGAGTGTTTTTTAATCATCCTGGGGGGAAATCAAAACAATTTGCATTGGTGTGGCAAAAACGAGAACACTGCTTCACTGTTTTATGTCAGGGCTTTGTCACTTCTATTTTCAGTTTAATTGACATTTTGCAAAACATCATGTTAATTCAATATATTAATAATGTTACATAAATTGGTACCCATAAGCAGGAAGTGGCCAGTTCCTTAAGTATAGTAAAATACTGTAACATTGAACAGAAGTAAAATATTGGAAGAAGAGAGATAAACCTCAACAGATTCAAAGACCTACAACGTAGGTAAGGTTTTCAGGGGTCCAATGCTTTTAGTTCTTTTGTCAAAACATCCTTTTTAAAGTAAATGTCATGTTGCCCTATATATATTTCCTATCACCAAAAGGGAAGCACAGTGTTTTGGGGACCTACTGGGGTTTTGGAGTCAACACATTCTACATTTGAGGATATTTCTCCGACTTACTGAAGGAGTTTGCAAAGGCTACTTGTCTCAAGTGGAACCCAGAACAAAAAAGGAGTCTACAGCAGATATAGGGTCTGACCGAAGCTGATAGTGCCAGATGATGCAGTACAATTCAAAGCTGCCACGGCATGCATAGCAGACATTATAGGACTCTCTGCATGTCTCTCACAAGCCCATAGGAGAGGGGAGAGCAAACTCCTAGGGAATCAGTGCAAGGCCATTCCTTCTCCAGCAGAGGAGTACCTTCTGTTTGCAAAACAAAACAGCAAGTGCAGAAGATTAATACAAGCATAAAGCCCCTCTAAGCATAGGTGCTTCTAAGTATGGCCCTGTGCAACTGTGAAAGTCATATGCCCACAAAGCCAGCCATGATTGGAGGTCATAATCAAATCTGAGTGGCACAAGGGGTGGGCGGTATTGTACACAAATACATGTGCTTACTCAGATTATCTTGACTGTCTTCTCTTCTCTTGGTCAGCATCTTGTTTGATCCAGATCACCCTTCCATTTGGGACTTGAATGGATCACCATTCTGTGGGCATGAGACCTGACTCTCATAACCACCACCAAGGGACTGGAGCCTGATGGAAGGCAGAACAGCAGAGTTGCGAGTTCTGCCTCAGGTACACCCCGGTCAATGGGAAATCAAAGATGGAAGACAGCTGAGCAGATTCATTCTCCCTCCTCTCTCTCTTCCATGGACTAATGCTGACTGTAGCTCCCCCTTGCAGCCCTTCTGGAAAAGTACTAGGAGCCAAGTGTATGCATCTGATGACCACCATGCTGTCTCTCTCACCTCATTGTGAAGTGGTCATCAGCAGAGTCATATCATACATCACAACACATAATTTCACACCCACTCTTAACTCAATTTCCACACGTCCCGGCCGTTGCTGCCCTGGGCTTACCTTCCAAATAAACGTCATCACTTTAATATCAGACATTGGCTCTAGTTCTAACTTATAAGGCTGTGAAGTTCATGAGATGTATAATTAATATTTTTGCATGCTTCTGTCAGTTCATAATATGGCAATTTGAATGTTTATTTAGAAAGGGTGTTAAAATATTATATAAACATTATATTTTAGTAAGGTAGTTGGTAACTAACTCAGCTTTTTTAATGAAATGCCATTTTGTTTATAGAGTAACCAGCTAGAAATATCAGAATACAAATATATTACTCACAATTGAAAAATTATATGCAAATATACAAAAATCTTTTATATGTATATGCTTTTTAAAAAGCATATGAATTTATATGCATTTTAAAATGTATCACAGTATGTACCATCTGATTGATGTTCCACCTTATCTTCCCATCACACACCTAATGTGTCTTCCTCAGGGCTACATTACAGTGGTATTTCCCTTACGATCATAGAATAGCCACACTTTTGCTCCCCTAGAATTGCTTCTTCTTAGATAATCCTGTAACCTCAAGTTGAAACCAGAAAAGAAAAATTCATGTAACTTTAAATTTTGTGATGAAGTTTCACTTTCATTGGTTTACCACTCCAGTATAGTTAGTTCACTTCTCTATTCACCAATTTATTTGTTCATCAAAATATTTTTGAATACCTATTCTATGTGGTGCCTTTTAGGTCCTGAGAGTCAACAGTAAGCAAGATCTGTAGGATCTCTGCTTTTATGGTGCTTACATTGTACCAGGAAAGATATATGATAAGCAAACAAATAACCAGATCAGATGTAGAGATGATTTATCCCAAGGTTTAGATAACACTGTTAAAATTTCATAACCCCAAGAATTGATACAGTCTGTAGAATTTACTTGTTTAATGATGTTATATGATTTCTTCCTATAATAAAACTTGCTATTACTGAGTATATCAACACACTTTCTCTCATTGCATTATTTGCAATAAGATTATAATAAAACAAATGTTTAAGACATTCTCTATCATTAATACATAGATTTCATGGATGCCGTTTTAACATTTGCAAAAAGTTTAATTCAAATGATTTTTTATAATTTCTACACTTTTTATATGGAGTATTTTTAAGATAGGAAAGAGTCAAGTTTTTTGTGTGTGTGTGAAGTTTAAACGGAATTTCAAGTATCGAAGACAGAGGAGATAATTGGCAATTCAGTGGCTCTGAGGTGCTTTAGAAAAAAAAAAAACCTAAAATGCTTGATATCACATCCCAACTACAAAAAAGGTTTTCTTTAACTCAAAAACTAGAAGCAATGACTTTTCTAACTGTATGTTGAGACTTATGACAGCACTGAAAAGGTCATCATTGTGTTTCTTTCTTCATTCCTATTATAGAAATGACTTTTTCCTCAATGGTTCACATATTTGTATTAAATCTAATATTTCTCAGTACTGTTTATGGTAGAAATATACAAAATGTGTTCTAAATATATTTGTAACCCTTCAGTGTTATTCTGCCCATCTTTATCTAACAACATATTGTCTTTAAACTAAACATTAAATTAGAATTCATGATGGAATGAAAACTACTCCAAAGATAAAACCTCATTATTGATTTAGAATTGAGCGTCCTTACTATTAAAAAAATTAGATCTTTAAGCACACTTTGGTACATAGGTGTGGTACAAACCACAGTGTAAAAGAGCAATGATTTTCTGAGATATGGTGTCAGTTCTTAACAATTATAAAGATAATAAATTTTCAAATGAAATATGATAAAGTGAAATACATATGGCTTCATGGTTTTGAGGAATTTCCGACTATATTTTCTATAATTTGGCAGCTTGTGAAAATATGATTATGTTATTGTCAATACCTTTTAAGTGTTTCATATACACATACAAACACATATACAGATACTTTTTAGACTAGCTTTAGGTAAAAGACTTCTATGTAAGCTTTCAGAAATTACTCCAATACATACACTACCAAAAATCCAGTAGAAAGTATAAAATGTTCCAGACACTATCAGTTTGTTTTCTCCTAGAAGACACACAAAATGTCCCACTTATGAATCTAGAGAGTTCGTAGTTTCAGTTCTTTTACTCAGCACCTAACATGACATAAAATCAAAAGAAATGTGTGTTTTAACTTCTTGCTTCTCCAAATTAGGATGAATGAGTCGAATGAAAGATATATATATCCAAAAGTCTTGCCAACCATGAGAACTGTTTCATTCTCCAGCTTCCTAGGACTCCAAATTGAAATGATTAGGAATAGAAAGGAAATGACCCACAACAAGAGGAAGGAAATCACAGTTTGTAAAGCTTTTATGTGGATCTTGGTGCTAAGATCTTGAGATCCTTTGCCGTGGAGCTGCATCCTCTTGAGATGTTTACACAGTGAACAGATTAGCATCAGAAAAGACATCAGGGACAGAGCAAAGGGTATGAAGCTCCATAGAGTAGTTACAGTCATATATGAAAGGTGTATTACATTCCTCAGTTTGATCTTCCCAGTCATGTTTCCTTCATATTCTTCTGTCCACATACTCTCATCCATGTTTACCACAAGAAGATGACAAACCAAAAATAACAAAGCCCCCAAAAGTATCACCAGAATGACACTGTTAAGTCTCCTTTTCAGGTGAAGAAAAATAAGGTTGGAGAAACTGGCAATCTTGAGCAAATAAAATATGCTGAGGCTAGTAGCAAGCCACATGCTGAAATGGTTTGTTACTACCCAGGCATTATAAGAAGCAATTCTTAATTCTACACTATAAAAAGCTGGATTCAACACAGTTAAATACCAGTTTAGTAATAAAGTCCAGAGCAAACCAACTCTGGAGACTGCTAGAGCAGTGAGAATTTGGTCAGCTGAGGAGATCTTTTTTTTCTTGACCCAGTCAATGAAATTTACCAGTGCTATGAAGCCATTGGCAAAATTTCCAAGAACAAATAAAATCAATATTAGAATTGAAAAAAAAATGAGTAGAAAAGTTATCATGTCTGAATAGAAAAAAAGAAAGAAAATCCAAGCCTAATATCACTGGTTGTGATTTCTTTAATACCCTGACCTTAAATTTTATGTGCACCTGATTTCTGAATGTGCAGTAACATTCTTTTTACTTTTAAATACTCTGACCAATGTCAAATAAGAGAGCACCAGCTAATGCTAATGGATGAGTTTGTTTTTGTCTTTATGGAAAACATTCTTATTTTCAAAATAGCTTAAATTAACTCCTTCATTCAATGTCCATTCCGGTGACAGGCTTGAATTATTCATAATGAAGTTGAAGTGAAACCTAAATATTCATTTGCCAGCACGCAAATAAAGACATATTCCCTTTCAATGTTTTGCAATGTTTTCCTTGTTTAACCTATATATAATTTGTGTTCAGCAACTTCAGTTGTTAGATAGGTAAATTTTACCACCCAGTCCATAGTTCATACAGTAAATGTCTAAATTCTTCAAGACAACTTAGTCATAACTAGGATCATCACCATAATGGCTTTACTATTTATGCTAGATTTAAACAGACAGAATCCAAACTTATAAATCAAAATCATCCTTTTCTGGGAATCAGAAGAAGACTAATACAACTTAATATCTGGTTGCTGCTAACTGACACTTTTGTAAGAATTTATTGTTACTATGCTCATAAATAAATACACACACGTTAAAATTCACTTTGGGTGGCTGGAAACATATTAAATATTAGGAAAAGTTATAAATTGTAACTCTAACCTTTTGGAAGGCCAAAAGTTTTCATTGGAACAGGCTGAAGGTAGCCACCTCATTTACATTAGCATAAGAAAGAAATAGAAACAATAAAAGGCTTTCCCAGTTTAAGTCTGTTTACCTCACATTCCTTTTCTCTACTCTAATGGTTTACTCATGTAAATTTGGTGCTGGATGGTCCTCTCAGGGGGAAATCAAAGGCGAACTACTGGCTAATAGTGTTTACTCTAGGCCCCAAATCTAAAGGTTTTATCAATCGTAAAACCACTCTTTTAACCATGTTAATTATCCGCAAGTGTGTTAACTAGAAACCTCCGTTGTAATATTTAATATTTTGCCAGCCATCCCAAGTGAATTTTAACACACACACACAGAGAGAGAGAGAGAGAGAGAGAGAGAGAGAGATCTACTCTCACACCCCTAAGGGATTATTTTCTTATGCTTTCCAAAGTGAGATATAAGTTTCCTGGAGGGCATCCACATAAAATTAGTCCTATTTTCCATTGAGGGTTTTAGAACCCCACCAAAAAAAAAAAAAAAAAGTATAAAACATCAAATATTTCTCTCATGCTTAAGAATGTGGTAAACTTCCTCTTAAGTCTAATTAATGTTTAAATATTTATTATTTAATTAAATTGTTCAACAATTTTGTACATATTCCTGACTACCACACCCTTTGACATAATAATCTTGCAGTATCCTCCCACCACAAGCAGAGTGATTACCTATACCCTGGACTCATGGCTTACTCACAAACTTTCTCCAATGAACAGAAAATTGGGAGACTTCACACAGATGTTAGAGATGGCTTCCACATTGGAGCTTCCTGCTCTTTTCCACTGACCATGAGATTATCTCCTGGCTAGTAAACTGTTCCCAGGATGAGGATAAAAAACTCATGAAATCAGTTTGCCTTTGCCTAATCCAGCCTGGATTGGCCAAACTCTAGATGCAGAACTTGGCCCATCTCAAGTCACCAGAGCCATCCACCAAACTCAGCTTAGAAAAACTGAATACAAAGATATACGAGATAAAAATATCTAATGTAGTTTTGTAGGGATTTCTTTAGTTGAAAAACCTAACTGACATAGGTACTATGCTAAAACAAGAGTGTGGGGAAATATGTTCACCCATGTTTTGTCAGGAATTCAGGAGCCAAAGGAAAAATAGATGAGGAGTGGCAAAGTTTTGTCATGTGAGTGAGGTAGATAAATAAAGGTAGTAGAAAATCTTTGGAAAGATCTGTGTGCTGCAGGTAGCATCATCTCAAATTTCCTCATGTTGCAGAAATAAAGTTCCTACTTCAACCCTCGTGGAGTTGTATATAAATGTCTACATCGTGAATTTTTTGTAAGGTGTATAATGAGCAGAACAATTAATAATCTTTATGGAACACTTCTCCAGTTAATAATTTTTAAACACAATTATAATGCACACTTAGAAATGGGTGAAAACAAAAATGGTAAACACAGCAATGTATCATAAACACTCATGCAACCATGATGCAGGGCAAAACATGTCACATTGCAAATAGGCTAGGTCTGCCTCCACTGTTCTCTAAGCCCCTACACCCTTCTTCACATATACTGAGGAAAGCAATAGCCATAAATTAGGATGATCATTTTCTTGATTTTCTTTATACATTAACAACTAGATATGCAACCCTAAATGCTATAGCATGGTTTTGCCTGCTTTAAACCACATATAGGTGTAGTGCTGTATGTTCATGTTCATAGCTTCTTAGACTCAACTTTGTGTTTCTAAAATTAGTCAGATGGATGCATGTTTATGTGATTCATTTCTCTTCACTTCTTTATATCATTCCATTGTATAGATGTATTATGATAATTAATTCATCCTTAGTTGATATATATTTGGGGGTTTTCTTTTTTGAACAGTTATGAATAATTCTAGTATGACCATTTTTCACATATTATTTGATTCATTACCTTGGGATATATACCTAGGAAGGGAATTAGAGGTTCATCAAATATGGCTTTCGAATTCTCTTCATAGACATAGAAAATTTCAAATATAAATTCACTAAATTTTCTTTTTTTTTACCTTTAGAGCCTATATATAGCTATTTCTCTATATCTTATTAATTATATATTTAACCCAATAAGACACCATCATTTTATACAGTCAAAATTTATTTAGCACTATGTATGTATTTACCACTTCTATTATTTTTTATTCCTTCATGCATGTTCAGCTTTATATTTTTAGTAATTTTCCTTTTATCTAAAAAATATTCTTTTGAATTTTTATTTATTAAAGTCCGCTATGGTTATGAAGCACACAGAAGACGATTGCATTGACTGCATTAAATTTTAGCCTCGATTTTGTCTGTTATAAATCAGATTGTCATTTAGACCTTTATTCCTTTATACATAATCTTTTTCCTCTACCTGCTTTGTAGATTTTCTATTGGTCTTTGATATCTTGTGACATATGTATCTTAACTGGTTTTAGTTACCTTGTCAGAGGTTTAATGGCTTTTAAAAATATATGAATGCTCAAAATAGCCAAAGTTATCCTGAGCAAAAAGAACAAAACTGGAGAAATCATATTACCTGGCTTCAAATTATACTACAAAGCTATAGTAACCAAAACAGAATGGTACTGGCATAAAAAACAGACACATAGAGCAGTGAAACAAAATAGAGAACCAACAAACAAATCCACACCTATAGTAAACTCATTTTTGACAAAGGTGCCAAGAACATACACTAGGGAAAGGACAGTCTGTTCACAAAATGGTGCTAGGAAAACAGGGTATCCACGTGTAGAAAAAAGAAACTAGATGCCTATTTATCAACATACACAAAAATCAAATCAAGGAGGCTGCAATGATTCAGTGATGTTTGAGGAGTGATGGTGTTTAGTGTTGATTTCTGAGAAAGAGCATTTCAAAAAGAAGGGACACAAGTATGAAGCCCCTGAGGCAATTCTTGGACTAGCATGGAATGAGCCAGGCATTTTAGAACAGACAGGTAAGCAAAATCAGATAACTCAGATGATTACAGGACTTTATAAGGCTTTTGGTCTTACTCTGAATGAGATGAGAAATCACTGAAAAATCTGGAGCAGAAAAATCGCATGATCAAATTTGCATTTCAACAGATTTTCTCCAGCTGCTACCTTGAGAATACATAGGGATACATGGAGAACTGGAAAAAATAATTAGGAGTTGATGGCAATTATCCTGGCAAGATAATGTAGTAGTTTAAACAAGTGTGGCAGAAGTGATGACAAGGGATTAGATTCTTTGTTTTTGAAGATAGAGTCTATAAAATTTGCTGAGATGAGATGTGAAAGAGAAAATATTGACTCCATGTTTTTTGTCTAAGAATCTGAAAGTCTAAAGTGCTCATTAACAGAAGGAAAGACTGTAGGAAAAACGGATTTGGGGATGGAAAGGAAGATGAATAATTTGGTTTGGACAAGTTAGTTCAAGTTCTTGTTAGACATTCAAATGAAGATGTCAAGTAGGCTATTAAAGAAAGGATTCCAGAGATCAGGGTTGGGTCTGAGCTAAAGGATTAAATGTTGACATCATCAGCATGCAGAAAGTAAAGCCATGACCAGATGAACTCACCTAAAAAGTAAGACTACAAAGAGATAGAAAAACATTAATTTAGACCCTTATTTCATACCATACACAAAAATTAACTCATAATTAATTGATCATAGAGCAAAAATTTAAGAACTATGAATACTGAGATACTGAGACACCAACTGTACCAAATGCAAGAAACCAAAATCGGTTAATCAACCATTCTTCTATGTATTTTTTTGCTTAGATCATTATGTCTATAATGATGATCACCTGCATATCAATTTCTATATTGCCATTTTAAACTAAACTAAATACTAAGTTACTATCACTCTGAATAGGTAGAAACTCAAGTGAAAACATTATTGATCCTCCCACCTTCTCCCTAGATTTTTGGTCATGTTATTTTTAAATATAACTGACATTTGAAGAAAAAAGGTTTACATAGATATATTTAAATAGATGTACATAAATAAATTATATATATGAACACATACGAATAATCAGCCTTATTTGTCTCTTTTGAACCATTTGGCTACATTATCAGTAAGGAGGCTACATAAGATCACCAGCAAAACCAGCATGATTGTTTAAAGTCTGAAGATTTGAGACCTTGGACAGTGTGATATTTTCAGTTTAGAGACAAGAGGAAGAACTAACAAAGGAGACTGAGAAGTGGTGTCCAGTGGACAAGGATAAAATCAGGAGAGGGCAAAATCCTGGAATGCAAGTGAACTATGGTCAATGCTGCTGATAGAGCATGCAACATGTAGACTAACCACTGGCAACACACACTCGTTAGTGATCTTACGAATGTCAGGTTTAATGAAATGGTGACAACAGCCTTATTGAAATGGTTTGATAGGCTAATAGTTGAAGAGGCTTCATACTTTGCTAAATAATTATAAACCAAGAAAGGAAAAGAGTTGAATAAATCTGATTCCTGAGGTCAGCTTTTGTTGTTGAAAATTAAAAACACTCAGTCAATTCTGAGGACAGCCAATTCAGAAAAGCAGAGTTCAATGACTGAAGGGAATCTTAAGATTTCTTAAGAAAGAAATTGAAAATTCACTGCAAGAATTCTCAGGCTGTATCATATGTTGCTTTCTCAAAGACCTGTAGCTATTCCTCCAGATAACAGTCCTCAGATAAAAAGATATACATCCATAATATTTAAGACTTTTAAGTTTGGAGCCTGAAATAGTATTAATATCTGGGTACCCAAAAAGACACAGTGGTTCATGGGATAAGGTGGGAAGTTTTTACTTTGCTTTTAGGTTGTTTTTGGTTTTTGTTTGTTTGTTTGTTTGAGTCAGAGTCAGTCTCCCTCTGTCATCCAGCCTGGAGTAGTTCAATCATGTGATCTCTGCTCACTGCAACTTCCACCTCCCGGGTACAGTGATTCTCATGCCTCAGCCTCCCGAGTAGCTGAAATTACAGATGCACACCACCACACCTGGCTACTTTTTGTATTTTTAATAGACGCAGGTTTCACCATGTAGGCCAAGCTGATTTCAAACTCCTGACCTCAAGTGATCCGACCACCTTGGCCTCCCAAAGTTCTGGGATTACAGGCATGAGCCAGTGCACAGCCCTTTTTGGGGTTTTGTTTGTTGTTTTTGTTTGTTTCTTTTTAAAGACAAGATCTTGCTTAGTTGCCCAGGCTGAAGTGCAATGACACTGTCATAGCTCCCTGCAAGCTGGAATTCCTGGGCTAAAGCAATCCTCCTGCCTGAGCCTTCTGGGTAGCTGTAACTACAGGCACACACTACCACAAGCAGCTAATTTGAGCCACCTCAACAGAACTGGAGTATGAGTTTTTGAAGGTCAGACGATACATAGAGCTTTGGCTCATGTCCAATTCAAAGGGGGATCTAAGGGGTTTATCATTACCTCTTCCTGAAAGTGTAATTGAAATCAAAAGGTTCAACCACTGGCAGGACTCTCACATTGCTTCCTGGCCTGTATAACAAGGGACATTTTGTAAGCAGGACCAAGGGGAGGCTTCTGAAACTCTACTCTCCTGGCAATAACATGAATAAAATATAATAACTGCATTCTCTAGGAAACAGAATTGGTCACTGTCACAACAAAAAACTCAAAAGTTCCAGGGGATGGTGGTCCATTTTTTTATCTTTATTCAGTTAACCTAACTGGCCCCTGTCAAAACCAGATGGATTACAGGATGAATGCACATTAGCATAAACCTTAAGTCATACTTTCACATTTGCTCTAGGCTGTGATATCTCACTGAGCAGAATGTGGTTTCTAGCACTTTGTATGTGGCTTTCGATTTGTTGCTTTTTAATCTACACTCATCGTGGGGGAAAATCAAAACAATTTGCTTTGGTGTGGCAAAAACGAGAACACTGCTTCCCTGTTTTATGTCAGGGCTATGTCACTTCTACTTTCAGTTTAATTGACATTTTGCAAAACATCATGTTAATTCAATATATTAATAATGTTACATAAATTGGTACCCATAAGCAGGAAGTGGCCAGTTCCTTAAGTATAGTAAAATACTGTAACATTGAACAGAAGTAAAATACTGGAAGAAGAGAGATAAACCTCAGCAGATTCA
This sequence comes from Cebus imitator, assembly GCF_001604975.1. Classification (NCBI taxonomy): domain Eukaryota; kingdom Metazoa; phylum Chordata; class Mammalia; order Primates; family Cebidae; genus Cebus; species Cebus imitator. The sequence goes on along the minus strand of NW_016107975.1, from coordinate 147,849 downwards.
AAGACCTATTGCATAGATGAGGTTTTTAGGGGTCCAATGCTTCTGGTCCTTTTGTCAAACATCCTTCTTAAAATAAATAGCATGTTGTGCTATATACATTTCCTATCACTAAAAGGGAAACACAGTGTTTTGGGGGCCTATTGGGGTTTCAGAGTCAACATATTCCACATTTGAGGATGTTTCTCTGACTCACTTAAGGAGTTTGCAAATGCTATTTGTCTCAAGTGGAATCCAGAGCAAAGAAGGAGTCTGCAGCAGATATAGGGTCTGACCCAAGCTTCTCATTCATTGTGCCAGATGATGCAGCAGAATTCAAAGCTGCTACAGGCATGCATAGCAGGCAGTATAGGAATCTGTGAATTTCTCTCACGAGCCCATCCTTCTGTCTGAAAAACAAAACAGCAAGTGCAGAAGACTAATCCAAGCATAAAGCCCCTCTAGGCATAAGCACTTCTAAGCACAAGACGCTGTGCAACTGTGAAAGTCAGATGCCCACAAAGCCAGCCATAATTCTAGGGCATGAGCATATCTGAGTGGCTCAAAGCGTGGGCGGTATTGCACACAAACATGTGCTTCCTCAGATTATTTTAACTGTCTTCTCTTCTCTTGGTCAGCACCTTGCTTGATGCACATCATCCTTCCATTTGGGACTTGAATGAACCAAACTGCGGGCACGAGCTCTGACTTTCATAACCACCACCAAGGGACTGGATGATGCAAAGTAAAACAGTAGAGATGGTAGTTATGCCTCAGGTAAACCCTGGCCATTGGGAAATCAATGACAGAAGACTGCTGAGCAAATACAGTCTCCCTCCCCTCTCTCTTCCATGGACTAATGCTGGCTCTGTTTCCCCTTGTAGCCCCTCTGGAAAAGTACTGGAAGCAAAGTGCATGCATCTGATGAACACCATGCTGTCTCTCTCACATCACTGGGAAGTGGTCATCAGCAGGGTCATATCACGCATCACAATACATAGTTTCACATCTGCTCTTGCCTCAATTTCCACATGTCCCAGCCATTGCTACCCTGGGCTTACCTTCCAAATGAATGTCATCACTTCAATATTAGACATTGGCTCTAGTTCTAGACTCCTAAGGCTATGATGTTCATCAGTTGTATAATTATTATTTATGCATTTTTCTGTGGGTTTATAATATGGTAATTTAGTTATGCATTTAGAAAGGGTATTAAAAATATTATATAAAAATACATTTTAATAAGGTAGTTGGTAACTAACTCAGTTTTTTAATGAAATGCCATTTTTGTTTATATCATATCCAGCTAGAAATATCACAATAGAATATCACAATAGAATTACTCACAATTGAAAAATTATATGCAAATATACAAAAATCTTTTATATTTATATGCTTTTTAAAATGTATCACAGTAGGTACCATCTGATTGATGTTCCATCTTATCTTCCCATCACACATCTAATATGGATTCATCAGGGCTATATTACAGTGGTATTTCCCTTATGATCATAGAATAGCCACACTTTTACTCTGAGAAATGCTTCTTCTTAGATAATGCTGTAATCTTAGGTTGAAACCAGAAAAGAAAAATTCATGCTACTTTAGATTTTGTGATGAAGTTTCATTTTCATTGGTTTACCACTCCCATATAGTTCATTGACTCCTATTCGCCAATTTATTTGTTCATCAAAATATTTTTGAATACCTATTTTATGTGGTGTCTTTTAGGTCCTGGGAGTCAACAGTAAGCAAAATCTGTAGGATCTTGCTTTTATGGTGCTTACATTGTACCAGAAAGATATATGATAAACAATGAAATAACTAAGTCAGATGTAGAGATGATCTATCCCAAGGTTTAGATAACATTGTAAAAATTTCATAACCCCAAGAATTTGTAATACAGTCTGTAGAATTTACTTGTTTAATAATGGTATACATTTTCTTCCTATAATAGAACTTGCTATTACTGTTGTCAACACAATTTCTGTCATTGGATATTTACAACTGGATTATAATGAAACATATTTGTTTTCTATCATTAATATATAGATTTCATAGATGCCATTTTAACATTTGCAAAAAAATTAAAGAAAATAATTTTCATAATTTCTGTACTATTTTTACATAGAGTATTTTTTTTAAGGTAGGGAAGATTCAAGTTCTTTTATGTGAAGTTTAAAAATAATTTCAAGAATGGAAGACAGAGGAGATAACTGGCAATTCAGGGGCTCTGAGATGGTTTAGAAAAGAAACCTCTGAAATATTTGACATCAGATCTCAACTTCAAAAAAGGTTTTAACTCGGAAACTTTAAGAAATGACTTTTCTAACTCTATGTTATGACTTATGACAGCACTGAAGAGGTCATCATCGCGTTTCTTCCTTCATCCCTGTTATAGAAATGACTTTTTTCTCAACTGCTCCCACACTTGTATTAAATTTAATATTCTTCAGTATTGTTTATGTAGACATATACAAAATGTATTCTAAATATATTTGTCACTCTTCAGTATTATTCTGTCCATCTTTTTTAATAATAACTGTTGACTTAAACTAAACATAAAATTAGACTTCATGATGGAATAAAAACTACACCAAAGATAAAACCTCATTATTGATTTAGAATTGAGTGTCCTTATTATCAAAAAGATTACATGTTTAAGCACACTGAAGTACATATGTGTGGTACAAATTATAGTGGAAAAGAGCAATGATTTTCTGAGATAAGGTGTCACTTTTTAAAATTATGAAGATAACATTTTTTTCAAGTAAAGCATGGTATGACATGTATATGTGAAATACACATGGCTTCAGGTTTTGAGAAATTTCTTACTATATTTTTCATAATTTGGCAGCTTCTGAAAATATGATTAAAATTATATTATTGTCAATGTCTTTTAAGTGTTTCATATACCCATACACACACATATATAGATGCTTTTTCTAGGCTAACTTTATGTAACTTTATGTAAAACACTTTTCTAGGTATGCTTTCAGAAATTACTCAAACACATACATTACAGAAAATCCAGCAGGAAGTATAAAATGTTCCAGACACAGTTTGTATGCTCCCACAAGACACACACGATGTCCTACTTGTGAATCCGGAGAGTTTAGAGTTTTAGGTCTTTCACTCAGCATCTAATCTGACACAAAATGAAAAGAAAGATGTCTTTTAGCTTCTTGCTTCTCCAAATTAGGATGAATGAGTCAAATGAAAGATATATGTTTCCAACAGCCTGCAAACCATGACAACTGGTGCATTCTCCAGCTTCCTAGGACTCCACGCCAAAATGATTAGGAATAGAAAGGAAATGACCCATAACAAGAGGAAGGAGATCACAGTTTGCAAAGCCTTTATGTGGACCTTGATGCTGGGATGTTGATATCCTTTGCCATGGAGCTGCATCCTCTTGAGATGTTTACACATGGAACAGATTAGCATCAGAAAAGATATCAGGGACAGAGTAAAGGGTATGAAGCTGCATAGGGTAGTCACAGTCATACATGAAAGGTGTGCTGCATTCCCCAATTTGATCTTCCCAGTCATGTTTCCTTCATGTTCTTCTGTCCACATACTCTCATCCATGTTTACCACAAGAAGATGACAAACCAAAAATGACAAAGCCCCCAACAATATCACCAGAATGACACTGTTAAGTCTCCATTTCAGGTGAAGAAAAATAAGGTTGGAGAAAGTGGCAATCTTGGGCAAATAAAATATGCTGAGGCTAGTAGCAAGCCACATGCAGAAATAGTTAGTTACTACCCAGGAATTTTAAGAAGCAATTCTTAATTCCACGTTATAAAAAGCTGGATTCAACACAGTTGAATACCAATGTAATAATAAAACCCAGAGCAAACCAACTCTGGAGACTGCTAGGGCAGTGAGAATTTGGTTAGCTGAGGAGATCTTCATTCTCTTGACCCAGTCAATGAAATTTACCGGTGCTATGAAGCAATTGGCAAAATTTCCAAGAACAAATAAAATCAATATTAGAATTGAAAATAAAGTGGGTAGAAAAGCTATCATGTGTGAATAGAAAAACAGAAAGGAAATGCAAGCCTAATATCACAGGTTGTGGTTTCTTTAATAACCTGACCTTAAATTTTATGTGCACCTGATTTCTGAATGTGCAGTAACATTATTTTTACTTTTAAAGCTGTGACCAATGTCAAACAAGCAAGCAACAGCTGATGTTAATGGATGAATTTGTTTTTGTCTTTATGGAAAACATTCTTAATTTCAAAACAGCTCAAATTAACTCATTCATTCAATGTCCATTCTGGTGATAGGCTTGAATTATTCATAATGAAGTTGAAGTCAAACCTAAATGTTCATTTGCCAGCATGCAAATAAAGACATATTCTCTTTCAATGTTTTGCAGTGTTTTCCTTGTTTAACCTATACATAATTTGTGTTCAGCAACTTCAGTTGTTAGATAGGGAAATTTTACCATAGTTCATACAGTAAATGGCTAAGTTCTTTAAAAGAACTTAGACATAATTAGGATCATCATCATAATGAATTTGCTGTTTATGCCAGATTTAAACAGACTGACCCAACCTTTTAAATCAAAATCATCCAAAGTTTTCTTGGGAACCACAAGAAGACCAATATACTTAAAATCTGATTGCTTCTAACAAATACTTTTCTATCAGTTTATTGTTCCCATGCTCATAAATAAATACACAGACACAACCACCCACAGAGAGAGAGAAAAGAGAGAAACACACCCCTAAAGGGTGGGAGGAATTATTTTCTTATACTTTCCAAAATGCAAAATAAGTTTCCTGGAGGTCATCCATATGAAATTAGTCCTATTTTCCTACTGAAGGTTTTCAGACCCTAAAAAAAATAAGTATCAAACATCAAACATACCTCTCATGCTTAAGCATTTGGTAAACTTACTCTCAGTTCTACTTAACGTTTAAGTATTTATTATTTAATTAAAATGTTCAACAATTTTGTAAAGATTCCTGAGTACCACACCCTTTGACATATGATCTTGCAGTATCCTCCCACCACAAGCCGGATGATTACTTATCCCCTGGGCTCAGAGCTCCCTCACATAACTTTCTTTGATGAAGAAAAAATTGGTAGACTTCACAGAGATTTGAGATTCTTTCTACATTGGAATTTCTTGCTCTTTTCCATTGACCATGAGATTATCACCTGGCTAGTACACTGTTCCTAGAATGAGAATGAAAACTAACGGAATCAGTTTGCCTCTGCCTGATCCAGCCTAAATTGGCCAAACTCTAACTAGCTCCAAGATGCAGAACTTGGCCCATCTCAAGTCACCAGAGCCATCCACCAAACTCAGTTTAGAAAAACTTCATCCAAAGATACATGAGATTAAAAAAATCTAACATAGCTTTGTAGGGATTTCTTTAGTAGAAAAACCTAACTAACAAAGGTACTATGCTAAAGCAAGAGTGTGCGGAAATATGTTCACCCATGTTTCATCAGAAATTCAGGAGCCAAAAGAAAAGCAGATGGAGAATGGCAAAGTTTTGCCATGTGAGTTAGATAATTAAAGGTAGTAAAAAAAACTTTGGAAAGATCTGCATTCTATGATAGCTTCATCTCAAATTTCTACAAGTTGCAACTAAAATAAAGTTCCTACATCAACTCTTTTAGAATTGTATAAAAATGTATGTAAATAATGAATTTTTTGCAAGGTATATAATGAGCATAGTAATTAATCATCTTTTTGGAACATTTCTCCAGTTAATAATTTTTAAACATAATTATAATGCACACTTAGAAATGGGTGAAGACAAAAATGGTAAATACAGAAATGTATCATAAACACTAATGCAACCATCATGCAGGGCAAAATATGCATGTTACATTGCAAATAGCCTACGTCTACCTCCATGCCATTCTCCAAGGCCCTACACCTTTCTTCACATATCCTGAGGAAAGCAATAGCCGTAACTTAGGATGATCATTTCCTTGATTTTCTTTATACATTAACAACTAGGTAGGCAACCCTAAACTCTATAGCATGGTTTTGCCTGCTTTAAACTGTATGTAGGCATAGTCCTGTATGTTTGTATTCATGGTTTCTTGGACTCAACTTTATATTGCTGAAATTTAGTCACATAGCATGTTTACATGATTTATTTCTTTTCATTTCTCCATATTGTTCGATTGATAAATATATTGTAATGATTCATTCATCCTTAGTTGATATATATTTAGGGAGGCTATTTTTTGAACAATTATGAATAATTCTAGTATGATCATTCTTTTATATATCATTTGATTCATTTCCTTTAGATATATACCTAGGAAGAGAATCACAGGATCATCAAATATGGCTTTCAAATTCTTTTCACAGGCATAGAAAATTCCAAATATACAATAACTAAATTTTGTTTTTTATACCTTTACTTAGAGTCTATATATAGCTATTTCTATATATCTTATTAATTATATATTTAACCCAATAAGTCACCATAATTTTACACAGTCAAAATTTATTTAGAATTATGCACATATTTACCACTTCCATTATTTTTTATTTCTTCGTGCATGTTCAGCTTTATATTTTTAGTAATTTTCCTTTCATCTAAAAAATATTCTTTTGAATTTCTATTTATTAAAGTCTGCTATGGTTTTGAAACACACTGAAGACATGATACCATTGAATTCTAGCTTCAATTTTGTCCGTTGAAAATCAGATTTTCATTTAGACAGTTATTCCTTTATACATAATCTTTTTCCTCTACCTAGTTCGCAGATTTGTGCCATTTCTATCTTAATGGTTCTAGTTATCTTGTCTGAGGTTTAACAGCATCTAAAAAAATATGGATGGCTCAGAATAGCCAGAGTTATCCTGAGCAAGAAAATAAAACTGAAGGGATCACATTACCTGGCTTCAAATTATACTACAGATCTATAGTAACCAAAACAGCATGGTACTGGCATAAAAACAGACACATAGAGCAGTGAAACAGAATAGAGAATCTGGACACAAATTCACACCTATAGTGAACTCATTTTTGACAAAGGTGCCAAAAACATACACTGAGGAAAGGACAGTCTCTTCACTACATGGTGCTGGGAAAACCAGATATCCATATGCAGAAAAAATGAAACTAGACTCCTATTTATCACAATATAAAAAATCAAATCAAGGAGGCCTCAGTGATTCAGTGATGTTTGAGGAGTGGTAGTGTTTAGTGTTAATTCCTGAGAAAGAACATTCTGAAAAGAAGGGACACAAGTATGAAGTCCCTGAGGCAATTCTTGGTATATTCAAGAAATGACACAAAGGCCAGTGTTGCTAACATGGGATGAGCCAGGCATTTTAGGACAGATCAGGCAGACAAAATCAGATTATTCAAATGAAATTAGGACTTTGTAAGGATTTTGGCCTTACTTTGAATGAGAAGAGAAGCCACTGTAAAATCTAGAGCAAAAGAATGGCATGATCAAATTTGCATCTTCATAGGCAGTCTCTGGCTGCTACCTTGAGAATACCTCAGGAGAAAATGATGTGCAGAACTAGAAAGAATAATTAGGAGTTGACGGCAATTACCTTGGCTAGGTATAACAGCAGTTTGGATAAGTATGTCAGAAATGATGACAAAGAGTTGGATTCTGTATGTTTTTGAAGGTAGAGCCAACAGAATTTGCTGATGCCTTAGGATGAGTTGTTAAAGAGAATAAATGTTAACTTCATGTTTTTGGTCTAAGCATCTGAAAGTCTCAAGTGCTCATGAATAGAGGAGGGAAAGACTATAGAAGAAACAACTTTGGGGACTGGAGGGAAGATCGGTATTTTGATTTGGACATGTTAGTTCAAGTTCTTGTTAGAAATCCTAATGAAGATGTCAAGTGGCTTCTTAGAGAAAGGATTCCAGAGACCAGGGTTGAGGTCTGAGCTGAAGGATTAAATACTGGCATCAACAGCACACAGAAAGTAACTAAGGCTATGACTAGATGAACTTACCTAAGGAGTGGGCATAAAAACAGAAGGATAAAAACGTAAGTTTAGACCATTATTTCATATCATACACAAAAATTAACTCATAATTAGTTGATCATAAAGCAAACATAAAAACAGATTACTGAGATACTGAGACATTAACTGTACCAAATGCAATAAGTCAAAAATGGGTTAATCAATCATCATCCTATCTGTATATTTCCTTACTTAGATAATTTTGTCTATAATGATAATCCCCTACCTATCAATTCATAAATACCTACATTGCTATTTTAAATAAAACTGATTTAGCTACCTGGTCACCATCACACTGATTTAGCAGAACTTCAAGTAAAAACATTAATGATCCTCCCACCTTCTCCATAGATTTTCAGTATTGTTATTTTTAAATTAACTTCGACATTTGAATAAAAAGGTGTATATAATGTGATATATGTAAATATATGTATATAAATAAATAATATGTAAGTATAATAACCCTTATTCCTCTCTGTTGAACCATTTGGCTATATTATCTGTAAGGAGATTGCAAGAGATCACCAACAAAACAGGTATAATTGATTAGAGATTGAAGAATTTAGACTGTGAGCAGTCTGATTGATATTTTTGGTTTTCACACAAGAGGAAGAACTAGCAAAGGAGACTGAGAAGTTGTGCCCAATAAGCAAGGATAAAATCAGGAGAGGACAGCATCCTGAAATGCAAATAAACTGTGTTCAATGCTGCTGATGGAGCATGCAACATGAAGACTAACCATTGGCAACACACACTCACCAGTGATCTTGCAAATGTCAGATTTAATGGAGTGGTGACAGTAACAACCTCATTGAAATGGGTTAATAGACCAATATTTGAAGAGGCTGTGTACTTTCCTAAATAATTATTAACCAAGAGGAAAACAGAGTTGAAAAAGCTGATTCCTGAGGTCAGCCTTTGATGTTGAAAATCAAAATCCCTCGGCCAATTCTCAGAACTGGGCCAATTCAGAGAAGCAGAGTTCATGATTGAAGGAAAGCTTAAGGGCCCTCTGTAAATGACACTGAAGTTTCACCAGAAGAATACTCAGGAAATATTCACTTGATGCTTTCTAAAAAAACTGTAGCCATTTCCTAGAAAACAGAACCCATAGAAAAGGACATATATCCATACTCTCAGAATTTTAAGTGTGGGGCCTCAACTAACACTAATAATATTTGAGTACTAAAAACGACACTGTATTTCAAGGGTTTCCACCAAGAGAGCCAAATAGGAACAGCTCCAGAGCACAGTTCTCAGAGAGCACAAGGCAGAAGGTGAGTGATTTCCACATTTCCAACCAAGGTACCACGTTCATCTCAATGGGACTGGTTGGATAGTAAGTATAGCCCAAAGAGGGCAAACCAAGGCAGGGTGGGATGCGGCCTCACCTGGGAAGTGCGACTGGCTGGAGGACCCCCCTCCTATCCAACGGAGCCATCAGGGACTTTTCTAGCCACTCCAGGACTCCAGTTCAGATACTGTGCTTCTCCCATGGTCTTTACAGCCCACAGACCAGGAGATTCCCACTGGGCTGACAAGCATCACAAGTTTCCAGCACAAATCTGAGCAGTCGTTTCAGCTGGCTTTTTCAGCACAAATCTGGGTAGTCATATTGGCTGACACCTGGAACGCTTGTGAGACACAGCCTCCCACTCCCCTGAAGAAAGGGGAGCTGAAGGCAGGAAGACAAGTGATCTGGCTTGGTGGGTCCCACCTCCACAGAGACCAGCAAACTGAAACCCTCTGGCTTGAGAGTTTAGCAGCCAGCACAGCAGTTTGAGCTCAACCTAGGGGCTCGGTGCAGGGAAGAGCATCAGCCATTGCCAAGGCATTTCTAATCTTACCAGTGTAAACAAAAGCATGAGGAAGTTTACACAGCAGCTGGACGGAGCTCACAGTAGCTCAGTAGTGCCTCTGCAGCAGAATGTGACTAGACTCCCTCCTTGCTGGGCAGGGCATCTTTGAAAAAAACAGCAGCAGCACTTCATGGACTTAGAAATAAAACCCCAAATTCTTGGGACAAAGCACCTGGGAAAATGGGCAGTTGTGAGCTCCTCTGCAGCAGACTTAAACGTCCCTGCCCAGCAACTCTAAAGGGAGCAACAGAGCTCCCAGCACAGCACTTGAGCTCTAATAAGGGACAGACTGCCTCCTCAAATTGCTCCGTGAGCCCCGTATATCCAAAAGACACCTCATACAGGAGAGCTCTGGCTGACATTTGGCAGGTACCTTTCTGGGATGAAACTACCAGAGGAAAGAACAGGCAGAAATTCTTGCTGTTCTGCAGCCCCCATGGGTGATTCCCAGGCAAGCACAGTCTGGAGTGGACCTCCAGCAGTCCCACAGCAGAGGGGCCTGACTGTTAGAAGGAAAACTAAAAAAAGAGAAAGAAATATCTTCAACATGAACAGAAGGAATGTACACTCAGAGATTCCAACAAAAAGTCACCAACTTCAAAGATCAAATGTGGATAAATCCAGGAATATGGGAAGAAACCAGCCCAAAAAATATGAAATCACCAAAAACCAGAATACCTCTCCTACTCCAAGGGATCACAACTCCTCACCAGCAAGGGAACAAGGTTGGATGGAGAACGAGTGGGATGAAATGACAGAATCAGACTTCAGAAGGTGGGTAGTAGGAAACTTCTGTGAACTTAAAGAACATGTTCTAACCAAATGCAAAGATATTAAGAACCTTGAAAAAAAGGTTAGACAAAACGCTAACTAGAATAACCAGCATAGAGAAGAACAAAAATGACTTGACAGAGCTGAAAAATAAAGCATGAAAACTTCAGGACGCATATGCAAGTTTCAATAGCCAAATCAATCAAGCAGAAGAAAGGATATCAGAGATTGAAGATCTCTCAATGAAATAAAATGAGAAGGCAAGATTAGAGAAAAAAGAATGAAAAGAAATGAACAAAGCCTCCAAGAAATATGGGATTATGTGAGAAGACCTAATCTATGTTTGATTGGTGTACCTGAATGTGATGGGGAGAAATTAATCCAAGCTGGAAAACACTTTTCAAGATATTATCCAGGAGAACTTCCCCAACCTAGCAAGGCAGGCCAACATTCAAACCCAGGAAATACGGAGAACACCATGAAGATATTCCTCAAGAAGAGCAACCCAAGGCACATAATCATTAAAATTGGTTAAATGAAGGGTTAGAATGAAGGAAAAAATGCTAAGGGCAGCCAGAGAGAAAGGTCGAGTTACCCACAAAGGGAAGCCCATCAGACTCACAGCAGATCTCTTGGCAGAAACCCTACAATCCAAAAGTGAGTGGGGGCCAACATTCAACATCCTTAAAGAAAAGAAATTTCAATTCAGAATTTCAAATCCAGTCAAACTAAGCTTCATAAGCAAGCAATTGCCGAGACACGCAATTGCTGAGAGCTTTTGTCACCACCAGGCCTGCCTTACAAGAGCTCCTGAAGGAAACACTAAATATGGAAAAGAACAGCTAGTACCAGCCACTACAAAAACTGACCAAATGGTAAAGACCGTTGACACAATGAAGAAACTACATTAACTAATGAGCAAAACAACCGGCTGGTATCAAAATGGCATGATCAAATTCACACATAAAAATTCTAACTTTAAATGTAAATGGGCTAAATGCCCCAATCAAGACACAGACTGGCAAATTGGATAAAAAGTCAAGACCCATCAGTGTGCTCTATTCAGGAGACCCATCTCACATGCAAAGACACACATAGACTCAAAATAAAGGGATGGAAGATTAACCAAGCAAATGGAGAGCAAAAAAAATAAGCAGGGGTTGCAATTCTAGTCTCTGATTAAACAGATCTTAAACCAACAAAGATCAAAAGAGACAAAGAAGGGCATTACATAATGGTAAAAGGATCAATGCAACAAGAATAGCTAACTATCCTAAATATATATGCACCCAATGTAGGAGCTCCCAGATACATAAAGCAAGTTCTTAATGACCTATAAAGAGATTTAGATTCCCACACAATAATAGTGGGAGACTTTAACACTCCACTGTCAATATTAGACAGATCAATGAGACAGAAAATTAACAAGGATATCCAGGACTTGAACGCAGATCTAGACTGAACGGACCTAATAGACATCTACAGAACTCTTCACTCCAAATCCACAGAATATACATTCTTCTTAGCACCACATTGCACTTATTCTAAAATTGACCACATAATTGGAAGTAAATCACTCTTCAGCAAACGTAAAAGAATGGAAATCATAACAACCAGGATCTCAGACCAGAGTGCAATCAAATTAGAACTCAAGACTAAGGACCACACTCAAAACCACACAACTACATGGCAACTGAACATCCTGTTCCTGAATGACTACTAGATAAATAATGAAATGAAGGCATAAATAAAGATATTCTTTGAAACCAATGAGAACAAAGACACAATGTACCAGAATCTCTGGGATACATTTAAAGCAGTGGCTAGAGGGAAATTTATATCACCAAATGCCCACATGAGAAGTGAGGAAAGATCTAAAATCAACACACTATCATCGCAGTTAAAAAAACTAGAGAAGCAAGATCAAACAAATTCAAAAGCTAGCAGAAGACAAGAAATAACTAAGATCAGAGCAGAAATGAAGGAAATAGAGACACAAAAAAATCTTTAAAAAATCGATAAATCCAGGAGCTAATTTTTTGTAAAGATCAACAAAATAGACAGCTAGCCAGGCTAATAAAAAAGAAAAGAGAGAAGAATTGAATAGATGCAGTAAAAATGATAAAGGGGATATCACCACTGATTCCACAGAAATACAAACTACCACCAGAGATTATTACAAACAACTCTATGCACACAAACCAGTAAATCTAGAAGAAATTGATAAATTCCTGGACACTTACATCCTCCCAAGACTAAACCAGGAAGAAGTTGAATCCCTGAATAGACCAAAAACAAGGGCTGAAGGTGAGGCAGCAATTAATATCCTAGCAACCAAAAAAAATCCAGGATCAGATGGGTTCACAGCCAAATTCTACCAGATGTACAAAGAGGAGCTAGTACCAATCCTTCTGAAACTATTCCAAGCAATACCAAAAAAGGGAATTCTCCCTAACTCATTTTAAGAGACCAACATCATCCTAATACCAAAACCTGACAGAGACACAACAAAAAGAGAAAATTTCAGGCCAATATCTATGATGAACATCAATGCAAAAATCTTCAATTAAATACAGGCAAACCAAATGCAACAGCACATCAAAAAGCTTATCCATCACGATCCAGCAGGCTTCATCCGGGGATGCAAGTCTGGTTCAAGAAAAACAAATCTATAAATGTAATCCATCACATAAACAGAAACAAAGACAAAAACCATATGATTATCTCAAGAGATGCAAAGAAGGCCTTTGACAAAATTCAAGAGCCCTTTATGCTAAAAACTCTCAGTAAACTAGGTATTGATAGAACATATCTTAATAAAAGCTGTTTACAACAAATCCATAGCCAATATCACATTGAATGGGCAAAAACTGGAAGCATCCCCTTTGAAAACTGACACTAGACAAGGGTGCTCTATCTCACCATTCCTATTCAACATAGTATTGGAAGTTCTGGCCAGAGCAATCAAGCAAGGAAAAAGAAATAAAGGGTATTCAATTAGGAAAACAGGAAGTCAAATTGTCTCTATTTTCAGACAATATGATTGTATATTTAAAAGATCCCATCGTCTCAGCCCAAAATCTCCTTAAACTGATAAGCAACTTCAGCAAAGTCTCAGGATACAAAATCAGTGTGCAAAAATCACATGCATTCCTATACACTAATAACAGACAGAGAGCCAAATTATGAGTGAACTCCCATTCACAATTGCTACAAAGAGAATAAAATACCTAGGAATATAACTAACAAAGGATGTGAAGGACTTCTTCAAGGAGAACTACAAACCACTGCTCAAGGACATAAGAGAGGACACAAACAGATGGAAAAACATTCCATGCTCATGGTTAAGAACATTAATATCGTGAAAATGGCCATACTGCCCAAAGTAATTTATAGATTCAACACTATCCCCATCAACCTACCATTGACCTTCTTCACATAACTGGGGGAAAAAAATCACACCTTAAACTTTGGAACCAAAAGAAAGCCTGCATAGCGAATATCTGTGACAATCCTAAACAAAAAGAGCAAAGCTGGTGACATCATGCTAAGACAATCCTAAGCAAAAAGAACAAAGCTGGTGGCATCATGCTACCTGATTTCAAACTATACTACAAGGCTACAGTAATCAAAACAGCATGGTACTGGTACCAAAACAGAGATATAGATCAATGGAACAGAACAGAGGCCTTGGAGGCAATGCCACACATCTATACTTATCTGATCTTTGACCAAGTTGACCAAAAAAAAACAATGGGAAAAGGATTCCCTGTTTAATAAATGGTATTGGGAAAACTGGCTAGCCATTTGCAGAAAGCTGAAACTGGACCCCTTCCTTATACCTTATACAAAAATTAACTCCAGATGAATTAAAGACTTAAACATAAGACCTAACACCGTAAAAACCCTAGAAAAAAGCCTAGGCAATAACCTAGGCAAGGACTTCATGAATATAACACCAAAAGCATTGGCAACAAAAGCCAAAATAGACAAATGGGATCTAATTAAACTTAAGAGCTTCTGTACAGAAAAGAAACAATCATTAGAGTGAACTGGCAACCAACAAAATGGGAAAAAATTTTTGCAAGCTACCTATCTGACAAAGAACTAATATCCAGAATCTACAAAGAATTAAAACAAATTTACAAGAAAAAACAAACAACCCCATCAAAAACTGAGTGAAAGATATGAACAGACACTTTTCAAAAGAAGATATTTATGTGGCCAACAAACATATGAAAAAATGCTCATCATCACTTATCATTAGAGAAATGCAAATCAAAACCACAATGAGATACCATCTCACAGCAGTTAAAATGGTGATCATTAAAAAACCTGAAGACAACATATGCTGAAGAGGATGTGGAGAAATAGGAAGGCTTTTATACTGTTGATGGGAATGTAAATTAGTTCAACCATTGTGGAAGACAGAGTAGTGATTCCTCCAGGATCTAGAAATAGAAATACCATTTGACCCAGCAATCCCATTTTTGGGTATATACCCAAAGGATTATAAATTGTTTTGGGTATATATCCAAAGGATTATAAAGACACATGCACATGTATGTTCACTGAGGCACTGTTTATGATAGCAAAGACTTGGAACCAACCCAAATGCCCATCAATTATAGACTGGATAAAGAAAATGTGGCACATACACACCATGGAATACTATGCAGCCATAAAAAAGGATGAGTTCATGTCCTTTGCAGGGACATGGATGAAGCTGGAAACCATCATTCTCAGCAAACTGACACAAGAACAGAAAACCAAACACTGCATATTCTCACTCCTAGGTGGATGTTGAACAATAAGAATACATGGACACAGGGAGAGAAACATCACACACTGGGGTCTGTTGGAGGGTGGGGGCCTAGGGGAGTGATAATAGGTGGTGAGAAGATTGGGGAGGGATAACATTGGGAGAAATACCTAATGTAGGTGACAGGGGAATGGAGGCAGCGAACCACCACGGCATGTGTATACCTATTTCATAATCCTGCAAGATCTGCACATGTACTTCAGAACTTAAAGTATAACAAATACATATATACATATGACACTGTGTTTCACATAATGGAGTGGAAGGCTTTGTTTTCCGGTAGTTTGTTTGGTTTTTTCATTTGTTTATTTTTAGAGACAGAGCCTTGTTTGGTTGCCCAGGCTGGAATACAACGGCACAATCATCAAATTCTTGGGCTAAAGTGATCCCCCTGCCAGAAGCTCCTGGGTAGCTGGAACTACAGGCGCACACTACCATACCAGCTAATTTTCTTTAACAAATGGGGTCTTGCTATCTTGCCCAGGCTGATCTGGAACTCCTGGCCTCAAGTGTTCCTTCCACCTCAGCCTCCCAAATTGTTTGGATTACAGGTGTGAGCCGCCTCACTAGTCCTGGAGTGTGTTTGAAAGTCAGATGCTGCATAAAGCTTTGGCTCATGTTCATCCTAAGGTTGATATAATGAGTTTATATTTGCTATCTCTTCCTAAATGTTAATTGAAATTAACCGTTTCAACAGCTAGCAGAACTCTCACATTGCTTCCAGCCCTGTATATTAAGGGACGTTATTGTAAGTAGCAGTAAAAAGAGTCCTCTGAAATTCTCTTCTGGCAAGAAAATGATTAAAACATAATAACCCCATTCTCCAAGGAATAGAATTGGTCACTGAAACGACAAAAAAAAATAATAGAAAGTTTCAGAGGGTAGTTGTCCATCTTTCTTTTCCTTATTCAGTTAACCTATCTGGCCTCTGCCGAAACCAGATGAATTATAGGATAAATGCACATTAGCAAAAACTTAAATTGTACTTGCAGATGCTTTCTAGGATGTGATATCTTCACTGAGAAAACATGGTTTCTGGCTCTTACATGAGGCTTTTTATTTAGTGAATGCTTTTTCATCTACACCCATTGTGAGAGAAAATAAAAATAATTTGTTTTGATATGGTAAGAACAAACGTATTGCTTCACTGTTTTATGTCAGGGCTATGTCACTTCTTTTTCAGTTTAACTGGCATTTTGCAAAACATCATGCTAACTCAATATATTAATAAATTGCATTAATTGGTACCTACAAGCAAGAAGTGGTGAATTTCTTCAATATAGTAAAGTACTATAATGTTGAACAGAAGTAAAATATCAGAAGAAGAAAGATGAACGAGAAGTTTCAGTGACCTATAACATAGGCGATAATTATAGGGACTCAGTGCTCCTAGTACACATGCTGAAACATCCTTTTATTTATTTATTTATTTTATTGCATTTTAGGTTTTGGGGTACATGTGAAGAACATGCAAGATTGTTGCATAGGTACACACATAGCAGTGTGATTTGCTGCCTTCCTCCCCATCACCTATATCGGGCATTTTTCCCCATGCTATCGCTCCCCAACTCCTGACCCCCAACTGTCCCTCCCCTATTTCCCCCCGACAGACCCCAGTGTGTGATGCTCCTCTCCCTGTGTCCATGTGTTCTTACTGTTCAACACCCGCCTATGAATGAGAACATGGATATTTGATTTTCTGTTCTTGTGTCAGTTTGCTGAAAATGATGGTTTCCAGATTCATCCATGTCCCTACAAAGGACACGAACTCATCGTTTTTGATGGCTGCATAATATTCCATGGTGTATATGTGCCATATTTTTCCTGTCCAGTCTATCATCGATGGGCATTTGGGTTGGTTCCATGTCTTTGCTATTGTAAACTGTGCTGTAGTGAACATTCGTGTGCATGTGTCCTTATAGCAGAACAATTTATAATCCTTCGGACATATACTCAGTAATGGGATTGCTGGGTCAAATGGAATTTCTATTTCTAGGTCCTTGAGGAATCGTCACACTGTCTTCCACAATGGTTGAGCTAATTTACACTCCCACCAACAGTGTAAAAGTATTCCTATTTCTCCACATCCTCTCCAGCATCTGTTGTCTCCAGATTTTTTAATGATCGCCATTCTAACTGGTGTGAGATGGTATCTGAATGTGGTTTTGATTTGCATTTCTCTAATGACCAGTGATGGTGAGCATTTTTGCATATGTTTGTTGGCCTCATGTATGTCTTGGCAACAAAAGCCAAAATAGACAAATGGGACCTAATCAAACTCCACAGCTTCTGCATGGCAAAAGGAACAGTCATTAGAGTGAATTGGCAACCAACATAATGGGAAAAAATTTTTGCAGTTTACCCATCTGACAAAGGGCTGATATCCAGAATTTACAAAGAGCTAAAACAGATTTACAAGAAAAAAAACAAACAAACCCATTCAAAAGTGGGCAAAGGATATGAACAGACACTTTACAAAAGAAACATCCTTTGTAAAGTAAACAGCATGTTGCTCACTATACATCTATTTTCCATCACTAAAAATTAGATACAATATTTGTTGGGCTTCCTGGGTTTTGGGAGTCAACATATTCCACATTTGAGGATGTTGCTCTGAATCACCAATGAAGTTTCCAAAGGCTACTGGTTTCAAGTGGAATAAGAACAAAAAATGCCTCTAGCAAATGTAGGTTCTGGTCCAAGCTGCTCTGCTCATTATGCCAGATAATCCAGCAGAATTCAATCCTGCTAGAGGCATGCATAGTGAGCATTACAGGACTCTGCGCATGTCTCTCACCAGCCCATAGGAGAGGGGAGAGCAAACCCCCAGGGAATTAGTGCAAGACCATTCCCTCTTCAGCAGAGGAGCGCCCTCTGTCTGAAAAACAAAACAGCAGGAGCAGAAGATTAATCCAAGCATAAAGCCCTTCTAAGCCCATGTGCCTCTAAGCACAAGACCCAGTGCAACAGTAGAAATTATCCGCTCATAAAACCAGCCATGATTGGAGGGCTTGAGCAAATCTGAGTGGCACAAGGAGTGGATGGCATTGGTCACAAACATGTGCTTCCTCAGATTCACCTGTCTCCTATTCCCCTGGTCAGTACTTTGCCTGATCCAGATCATCTTTCCATTTGGGACTTGAATGGATCACCACACTGTGGGCATGAGGTTTAACTTTCATAACAGCCACCAAGGAAATGGATGATGGAAGGCAGAACAGCAGAGATGGTAGTTCTGCCTCAGGTAAACCCTGGCCAATGGGAAATACAAGGCAGAAGAAAGCTGAATAGATACAATCTCCCCCCCTCTCTCTTCCATGGACTAGTGCTGGCTGTGTTTTCCTGTCAGCCCTTCTGGAAAAGTACTGGGAGCCAAGTACACACATCTGATAACCAGCATGCTGTCTCTCTCACCTCATTGTGATGTGGTCATCAGCAAAGTCATGTCATACATCACAACACATGGTTTCACATCTTCTCTTGCCTCAATTTCCACATGTCCTGGCCATTGCTGCCCTAAACTTACGTTCCAAATAAATGTCCTCGCTTTAATATCAGACATTGGATCTAGTTCTAGACTCCTGAGTCTAATATATTTAGTGTTATAGTTATTATGCATTCACTTTTCTATGAGTTTATATGTTGATTAAAATCATAATGTATAAAGGATATTAAAAATATTATATATAAAAATCACATTTTAGTAAGATAGTTGGTAACTAAATTTTTTAATGAAATGCCATTTTTGTTTATATAGTAACCAGCTAGAAATATCACAAACATATTGTTCACGATAGAAAAGATACATGCATATATATACAAATCTTTTATGTGCTTAGTAAAAAGTATTGTAATAAACACCATCTAATTTTATTTTCCACCTTGTGTTGTGTCACACATCTGATATAGCTGCATCAATGCTATATTATAGTGATATTTCCCCTAGAATTGTGGAATAGCCAAACTTTGTTCTGAGAAATTCTTGGATAATCCTGTAACCTCAATCTGAAACCAGAGCAGGAATATTTCTGCAACTGTAGATTTTGTGATGTGTTTCATTTCCATTAGTTCACCACCCCAATATAGTTCATATATTCATTCCTTCACCAATTAATGTTCATCAAAATGTCATTTTTAATACCTATCTATGCACTGTTTTTATGTCCTGGGGGTCTACAGTAAGCAAGATCTATATGATCTCCACTTTTATGGTGCTTACATTGTACCAGAGAAGATATATGATAAATCAGATGTGGAGATGATTTATCTTAAGATATAGATAATATTGTTAAAGTTTCATAACACCAGAAATTGATACAGTCACACAGAATTTAGCTGTTGAACTAAGTTATACATTTTATTCCTATCACAGAACTTGCTATTAGTGAATATACCAACACATTTTCTCTCATTTCATCATTTACACCAGGATTATAATAAAACATATCTTTAAGACATTTCCTATCATCCACATATAGATTTCATAGATACCATAGTGTCTATGCCCTCTTTAGATTGACCTTTTTTTAAGATAAGGAAAATTTGAGCTTTTTGAGGAATTTTAAGGATGGAAGATAAAGGAGGAAATCGTCAATTCAGGAGCTCAGAGGTGGCTTAGGCAAAAAACTAAAATATTTAACATCAAATCTCAACCTCAAAAAAGTTTTTGTTTAATTCAAAAACTGGAAAAAATAACTTTTATAGTAGCATGTGGAAACTTAAAACAGCACTGAAAAGAGCTCATAATCGTGTTTCTTCATCCTTTTTATATAAATGATTTTTCTAAGATATTCACATACTGTATTAAATCTAATATTCCTCAGTACTGCTGTTGATACACATAAACAAAATGTACACTAAATTTATTTTTCACCGTTGAATTTTATTTTGTGAATCGTTATCTAACAATAATTGTATCTGCTTTATATTAAACATAAACTAAGAATTCATGATGAATGCCTATAATTCCAGCACTTTGGGAGGCTGAGGCAGTGGATCACTGGAGGTCAGGAGTTAGATACCAACCTGGCTAACATGGTGAAACCCATCTCTACTAAAAAAAAAAAAGCAAAAAAACCAAAAAATTAGCTGGGCATGCTGGCGCATGCCTGGAGTCCCAGCTACTCAGGAGGCTAAGGCATGAGAATCGCTTGTACACAGGAGGTAAAGGTTACAATGAGCCAAGATCAAGCCATTGCACTCCAGCCTGGACAACAGAGCAAGACTCCATCTCAAAAAAAAGGGGAAAAAAAGAATTCATGAAAAAAAAAACCTACCACAAAGACACATTCTCATCATTGATTTTGTACTGAATGTCCTTACTCTCCAAAATATTAGCGGTTCAAACAATGATAGTTAAAGACACTATGATACATATACATGATCCAAATTACAATGAAAAATAGCAATGATTTTCTGATATAAGCTGTCAGTTTCTAATTATAGAGATCATAAATTTCTCAAATGAAATATCATAAAATAAAATATATGTGTGAAATACACATGGGTTCATAATTCTACTTTTGTATAACTGAGAAGTTTATTTAAAAAATTGACTAAAGGTATGTTATGGTCAATGTTAAGTTTTCATACACGTTCAGACGTACACACACACACACACACACACACACACACACACACATTTATATAATAAATTTAGGTAAAAGACTTTTCTAAGTCTACTTTTGGAAATTACTCAAATACACAGACTATAGAAAAACTTGTAGGAAATATAAAATGTTCCAGATACCATCAATTTGTTTTCTGCTAGAAAACACACAATGCACCTCTTGTACATCTATGGAGTTGATGGTTTCTGTTCTTTCACCCAGCAAGTCACCTGCCACAAAACTGAAAGAAAGGTCTGCTTTAGCTTCTTGCTCCCCCAAATCAGAATGAATGAGTGGAATGATGGATATATGATTCCAACAGTTTGGCAAAGCATAACAAGTTCTTTCTGTTGCATATTAGATTTCCAAAATGATGTGATTAGACACAGAAAGTAAATGGCAACTAACACGAGGAAGGAGATCACAGTTTGCAGAGCTTTTATGTGGACCTTGGTGCTGGGATCTTGAGATCCTTTGTCATGGAGCTGCATCTTCTTGAGATGTTTACACAGAGAACAGATTAGCAGCAGAAAAGATATCAGGGTCAGAGTGAAGGGTATCACGTTTGCAAGCGTGGCTGCAGTCAAGTTGGAAAGGTGCATTACATTACTCAATTTGATCTTCCAAGTTACATTTCCTTCATATTCTTTTGTCCACACATTTATATCCATGTTTTTCATCACAAGATGACAAATCAAAAATAACAACGCTCCCAACCCTATCACCAGAACTACACTTTTAGCCTTCCTTTTTAAGTGATAAAAAATAAGTCTGGAAAAATTGGCAATCTTGAGCAAATAAAATATGCTGAGGCTAGTAGCAAGCCAGACACTGAAATGGTTGGTTACTGCCCAGGCATTAGAAATAAAAATTCTTACTTTTAAACTAGGTGAAGTTGGATTGAAAACAGTTGAATACCAATTTAATAATATTACCCAGAGCAAACCAACCCTGAAGACTGCCAGAGCAGCAAGAATTTGATCAGCTGGGGAGATCTTTTGTCTCTTGACCCAGGCAACGAAATTTACTAGTGCTATGAAGCCATTGGCAAAATTTCCAAGAACAAATGCAACCACTACTAGAATGGAAAAAACAATGAGGAGAAAATTCATCATGTCTAAACAAAAAAGCAAGAAAAAAATTCAGGCCTAATATCACTGGTGGTGACTCCTCTGATATCCAGGCCTTAAATTCAATATGCACTTGATTCCTGAATGTTCAATAACATTCTTTATACTTTTAAATTCTGTGAACAATGTCAACAGAAAAGTACCAGCTTAAACCAATGGACAAGTTCAATGCTGCCTTTATGGAAAATATTGTTAGTCCCAAAACAGCTCAAATTAATTCTTATTCATAGAGCCTCTGTTCTTGCTATAGGCTGAAATTTTTCATACTGATGTTGAAGGGAAAGCTGAATTTTCATTGGCTAGCATGCAAATAAAGACATATCATCTTTCATTGCTTTGCAATGAAAAGCAAAGAGTAACTAATGGAGTCACATCGCCCCTGCCTGATCCAGCCTTATATAGGTCAAACTCTAACTAGATCCAAGATGCAAAACTTGGACCATCTCAAATCACCAGAGCCAGCCACCAAACCATAGCTTAAGAAAACAGAATCCAAAAACATGTGAGATATAAATATCTAATATGGTTTTCGAGAAGTTTCTTTTGCAGAAAAACTGATACAGGTACTCTTCTAAACCAAGAGTGTGAGAAATATGTGCACCCTTGTTGTGTCAGAAATTCAGGAACCAATGGAAAAACAGATCAGAAATGTCACATTTTTGTAATATGAGGTGAATATTTAAGACTAGAAGAAAACTTTTGGAAAGATCTGGGGGCTGTAGGTAACAGTATCTTAAATTTCTACATTTCACAACTAAAATAAAAATCCACTTTAACTCTCCTGAGCTGTATAAGAATGTATGTAGTAAATGGTGGATTTTTCCCCTAGGTATATAATGAGCAGAGAAATTAATAATTTTTACATAACAATTCTCCTAATTTGTAATTTTTTAAACAAAATTATAATGCACACTTAGAAATGGCCGAAACAAAAATAGGAAAGAGCAACGTATCACAAAGACGTGTGTAACCATCATGCAAGGTAAGACATGGAACACTGCCAACAGTCTAGGTCCCCCTCCATTCCACTTTCCAAGCCCTTAAACCTTTCTTCACATCTCCTGAGATAAATAATATTGGTAACTCCTGATGATCATTTTCTTGATTTTTCTTTATACTTTACCAACTAGGTTTGCAACCCTAAACTCCATAGCTTTGTGTGTCCTGCTTTGAATTGTGTATAGGTGCAATTCTGTTTGTTCTTGTTCATGGCTTCTTGCACTTGATATCATGTTTCTGAAATTTAGTTATATAATTGCATGTACATGTGATTCATTTTTTTCACCTATGTTGTTCTGCTGTATGAATTTGGTGCGATCATTCATATAATTCCATCATCCTTAGTTAATATATATTCAGCCAGTCTATTTCTGAACTATTACGAATAACTCTGCTATGAGCATTATTTCATATATCATTTGATGCAACTCCTATCATAGGGTCATTAAATATGATGTAAAATTATCCTCACAGATCCTCACAGACGTAGAAAAGTGCAAAAAATAATTTAACTAAATGTATTCCTGTCACCTTTACCTGCAGTCTCTTTGGTACTATTTGCATATATCTTATCAATTATATGTTTAACTCAATAAGATGCTATTATTTTATTCAGTCAACATTCATTTAGAATTATGCACATATTTATAATTTGTTAATTTTTCTTTCTTCTTGCATGTTTAACCTTGTATTTTCAATAATTTTTACTCTATCTGACAAATATCATTTGGATTTCTGTTTATGAAGTTCCTCTATTTTTTTGAAACACACTGAAAACATGATTTCCTTAAATTCTACCTTCCATTTTCTGTTGAAAATCAGGTTGTTATTTAGAAAGGTGTTCCTTTTAAAATAACCTGTCTTTTTCTCTGGCTACTTTTCAGATTTTCTATTGGTCTTTTATATCCTGTGTCATTTTATGTTAATTTGTTTTTAGTTATCTTGTCTAACCTTTGATGGTTATGAAAAATATATGGATTGATACAGTTTATCACTTTTGGAAAATCTCCATAACATTGCTTCTGCCCTATTTTATCCCTTTTTATCTTCCAGAAATCCAGAAGTATGTCAGATGCTCTGATTGTAGCATCAATGCCTCTTATCCTCTTAGCCTTGTATTTTCCATCTTGTGGTCTCAATAGGCTTCATTCTTTGTAGTTGTCTTCCAATTCACTAGTTCTTTCTTCTCCTATATCTAACTGGTTGTTAACTCTGTTTATTGGATTCCCAATATTGATTATTCATTTTTTTCCTCTTATTGTTTTAGTAGTAGAAATAATCTTTTGTTCTTCTTCTACAAATCACTTTCTATGGAGAAACAGAACAAAGTGCTCTTACCACCAAGTTTTTAAAGAAAATGGGGTTCTTTGGTTGGTTGGTTGGTTGGTTGGTGTTTTTTTGTTTTGTTTTGTTTTTTGTAGTATGTACGACATAAAAATGGTAACAATTTTCTTCTTTTCCCAAGGCTTTGGTCACAAAAAGATAAAAGCTTTCTCTACACATTCTCCTGCAAGTTAGAAGAACCTGGAAATCGATGTGATGTGAGTGGCTTTTTTTTGGATAGCAGCTTGTCTGTTAATGAATCTTTACCACACACTCTCCCCACAGAGAAATTCCATGAGCTGTGCTGAATCTCAAAATGTCATTCCAATAAATAAATTATAGCACCTCAGTCCTAGCTAAACCATTCTATTTCATAAATTAATTTTTACTGTTTTAATAGCAGAAATAGGGCTCTGTGCTTTCAAATTTCTTCATTATCAGGTGAGATACAGAAGATGTGAGGGCTTACTTCTATTTTATTTATTTAGTAATGAAATTCTCACTTTAGGTGTGCCAGCAACCTGTGTGGGCTGATTACCTGGGGCAGGATGGGAGAATGCCAGAGGATAGATGGGTAAAGGACTGGACCCTCCTTGCCTCCTCCCATCCTCCTCAAAGCTTCAGCACAATTCTGAAGCAAAGAATGCTTGTGGGAGAACCCAGAGTTGCCTAAGATTTAATTCATGCCATCAGGTTAATGGAGAACTTAGGATAATCAAGCTGAGTTTTTAAAATATCCAGAAAGTTAAATTTGTTATACACGTGAGCTTCTGAACTGAGATTAGTATTTGCTTTACCTGGCATTAGGCAGTGCTATAAATCAATTATTTAAATATTTATGTAAAATGTAAAAAGGAGTAGATGTACACATATCAAATTTCCATAAACTTTGCAATATAAGCATAATTTATACTATTAATCCTTTTTCAATAAAAATGTGAAAACATTAAAAAAATAATATCTTCACTTTAGAAATAAGAGCTTGATCATGAAATGGCTTATTTAGCTTTCTAATTAAAGAATTTTATTAACAACACAACTAAATCTTATAGTGCTCCTAACATTAGTTTAAGGTTTTCTATAATGATTTGCTTAAGCAATGTATTTTAATCTAAACCATACTTTATTGCTAAATCTAAATGTCTTCAGCTCAACTTGAAATTTTCTGTTTACTAATGTGACTTTCCCACAATGATAGTCTTTTAAAAATTTATTAGACATTATCCAAACTATGTATGTAAACATTTCAAAAATAAATTATTTAATGAGATAGATGTAGATGATGATTGATGATGATCATGATTTCAGCTAAAAGGGGCCATACTGTTCTATGAATGTGACTTCAATCATGTTTTTTTAAGTGCTACAGTTCAGGGTGATGCACTCAGGAACTTATGTTTCTTATATTATTCTCAGCATCAGGCAAAGACAAACATCCTCAGACAGTATTTCATTAATAAGTTAAAACCAACATATTTTCAATGATTTGCTGGCTATTTTTTTTTACCACATTCTGAAAATTATGACAAAAGTGCCCAACAACAAAGAATATTATTCTCCTTTTGGCTGTTGAATTTTCATTGCGCTTGCATATGAACTTATACAAATCCTCTATAGAACTACATAGTACATAAACTGTATTTCCTCTTTTAATAGTGTCATTAGCAGGCAAGATTCTCTCAACTGCTTATTTACAATCTCAGCTACTGTCACTAAATCTGGGTTATTTTATTATAGCAGTCAAAGTAACACTACATACACACAAACACACTCAAAGATTATACTAAATATGTTTTATGCCTTAATAAAGTTATCTTTCTATGTTTTCTTCTCTAATAGTCAAAAAATTTATAGTAACAAAATATTTTCCCCAACACAAATGCCTTGTGCATGCATAGTACTGTAATCTTTGAATGGTAACAATATAATTATTTCATTTAGGGATAAATGTAGCAAAAATTATCCTATATACTTAATATTTATAGTCCTATATACCTTAATATCTGTGATTTTATTAAAAATTCCCCAATTTCTGCCCATTTAAAATGTAAATCATGAATAATTAAATCAGAAACAAGAAAAAGTCTATTGCAATGTAGTTGTTCAAAATTGGATATTTCAAATTAAGATCAGCATTAAGGATGTGGATGTACACTTCCTGCTTATATCTTTCTTTTTTAAATTAATTTTTTAGTGTAAGATTTTATCCTTATTTCTTACTACCATAATGCTGTATTCTTCTTTATGCAGCAAAACTCTAACTACAATGGTACGTGTAAGAATATATTGTTTCAGTCTAATTTTATATTCATTCATTTACTTAACATTTCTTAACATTTAAAATATTTTCATTATTGTGGAACATAACATATACAGAGAAAGCAACAAAACCTAAATGCACAGTAAGAGGAAAAAAAAATCACATTAACATTCATATTCCACAGCTTCATCAAAAAATAGAATTTGCCAGCAATCCAGACACTCCTCATATATTCTTTCCTGTTGATATCATTTCCCTTTTGTTTCCTCCCCAGTATCTCAGTTGTTATGATAATCACTTATATGTTTCACTTTACAGTTTTGCCATCAATGTAATAAATTATAAAAATGCATTTCAAATTATAAGAACTGTAAGAACTTGAAACAATTTCTGCAAATTTTATATTAATGTGATTATACTGAATGTTGTTTGATGTTAATAATTACTCCTATATCTGTATATATTGCTATCTATGTAAAGCAAACTTTTTCATTTTCCTTTTTGTAAACATGTAATTCATTGTAAACATGTTTCTCTAGTTCGTTCATTTTGATTGCTGTATAGCATTCTATAAGTGTACCCTAATTTATTTGTCCATTTTATTACTGATGGTTATTTGGGAGATTTCTAAACTTCAGCTTTTAAAACTTGGTGATATGTACAGAATACATATGCTGTACTGTGTATGTATTCTGATATGAGTGCAAATCCTGGGTCTTGGGATGTGATCCTTCATCTTCATCAAATAATGTCATTCAAAGTCATTGTACTGATTTTTAATCCTAGGAGCAGTGTTTGAAAATTCCCACTACTTCATATGCTTTCCAAAATTCATTGAATAATTCTCGCACTTTCATATTTATATAAAATATAATTAAACTTGGCTGGACGCGGTGGCTCACACTTGTAATCCCTGCACTTTGGGAGGCCAAGGTGGGTGGATAACCTGAGGTAAAAAGTTCAAGACCACCCTGGCCAACATGGTGAAAAACCATCTCTACTAAAAATACAAAAATTAGCCAGGCATGGTGACGCACATCTGTAATCCCAGCTACTCAGAAGGCTGAGGCAGGAGAATCACTTGAACCTGGAGGTGGAGGTTGTAGTGAGCGGAGATCACACCATTGCACTCCAACCTCGGGACAAAGCAAGACTGTCTCAAAAAATAAATAGAATAAAATATTGTTAAACTTAACATTTTACAAACCTTGTTCTAATTCAGAATGTATCTTTAGTTCCAAAATTACATCAAACTTTTAATTCTATGACTATGATTTCATGTACATTTAGTAAGGATTAATTATGTGTTTCATATATTTATTTCTTTATATTTTATTATTGATTTTTATGCTTTTTTTCTTGAAGTTTCAAATAATTTTTTGTTATAAGTAAGTGTAATTATACTAGAGATATTTCCTTTAATCAATCATTACGCCAAATGACTTTGAGAAAATATGACTGGTTAATGGCATATTGTAGGGGAAATTTCAGGATTGTTTAACAAGTCCTAAAAGGACACAGAGAAAAAATATTAAAATATAAAAATAATCTATAAGTTTAATATAGCTGTCCATGGGAAATACAAATTCTACCATTACTAGTATGGAAAACATGATTGGCAGTTAAACATGCAATGTCTGAATTTTTTTTTTTTTAAGGCAGGCCTAATAGCACTGGACAAGACTCTCTTTAAGGTCCTGACCTTAAATTTTATGTGCACCTGTTTTCTGAATGTGCAGTAACACTCTTGTTATTTTTAAGTTCTCTGACCAATGCCAAACAGGAAAGTACCAGGGCATGCTAATGAATGAATTCAATGCTGTCTTTATGGAAAACATGATAATTTCTGAAACAGCTCAAATTAACTTCTATTCAAACATTATGTCACGGCTATAAGATGAAATTTTTTATATTGATGTTGAAGTGGAAGCTGAATTCTCATTTGCTGGCATGCAAATAAAGACATATTCTCTTTCATTGTTTTGCAGTAATTTTCCTTGTTTAACCTCTTCCTAATTTGTGTTCAGCAATGTCAGTCGTTAGGGAATTTTTAAAAACCAACAACGTAGATACTACATTGTATATCTAAATTGTTAAAAGGAGCTTTGTGGTAACTAGAATCATGACCACTTCTTCTTCTTCCTTTTTTTTTTTTTTTTTTTTTTTTTTTTTTTTTTTTTTTTTTTTTTTTTTTTTTNTTTTTCTGAGAAAGGCTCTTGTTCTGTCACCCAAGCTGGAATGCTCAAACTCCTGGGCTCATGTGATTCTTCAACCTTGTGTTCTCAATCCCTGTGCTGGGATTACAGGCATGAGCAACAGTGCCTGCCCAAGAACTTCAATTTTTGAGTAGAATATAGCAAATTCACAAGAACGGAAGACATCCTTCTGCAACAACTACAATAAGAGAGATAAAAGACCAAAAATATTTTCTAAATTCATCAGAGAGTTGTAAAAGCAATGAGGACCAGCTGAACTGAAATTCAGCATGACAGCTTTAGTATATGTTCAGTGCAATCCCTATCAAATACTAGCAGGCATTTTTTGTTTTGCATAAAGTGAAAAAGTTGTCCTAAAATATATCTGGAAATACCAAGTTACCAGATCACAAAAAGAAATTTAAAAAAATAACAACATTGCAGAATTACATTTTCTGATTTCAAAGCTTATTACAAAGCTGCACTTATCAGGATGTACTGGCATTACAGTAGACAAAAAGAACATGAAACACAATGGAGAGTCCAGAAATTAACACTGAAATTCATGGCCATTGTTTTCAAAAAATATCATTGCAGTTAAATAGGAATTAATAATTTTTCAACAAACGATACTGAGAAAATTTAATATCCACATGCATAAAGATGAATTTATATCCTTATTTCATACCATCCCAAGAAAAAACTCATATTTAATCATAGAGCTAAATATAAAAACTGTGTTTAGTAACTGAGATACAAACACCTACTAATTGTATCAAATGCAAGCAGTAAATGTTATGGATGCTCCCTAGAATTTGTATTTTTTTTTTTTTTGAGACACAATCTCACTCTGTGGCCCAGTCTGGAGTGGAGTGGTACAAACTTGGCTCACGCAGCCTCCATCTCTGGGCTCAAGCAATCGCCCACCTTAGCCTCCTGACTAACTGGGACTACAGGCTACTATCCCACACCACCACACCCAAAAAATTTTTGTATTTTTGGTAGAAACAGAGTTTGGCCGTGTCACCCAAGCTGGTCTTAAACTTCTGGGTTTAAGTGATCCACCTGCCTTGGTCTCCCAAAGTGCTCCATTAAAGGCTGACCCACTACGTCCACCCTGATACTGTTACTTCTAAATTTAACTTTAACATTTGACAGAAAAATGTTATATGTGAATAAACAAATAACATATATGAATAGTCACCCATATTCCCTTCTATTAAACCATTTGCCTACATTGTTAGTAAGGACCAACAAAACAGGCATAATTGATCAGAGACTGAAGAATTAAGACTTTGGACAGTCTAATAGTTTTAGTTTAGAGACAAGAGGAAGAACTAGTAAAGGAGACTGAGAAGTAGTGCCCAGTGAACAAGGATAAAATCAGAAGAGGGCAGAATCCTGGAACGCAAATAAGCTATGTTCAATGCTGCTGACAGGTCATGCAACATGAAGATTAAGCATTGGCAATATAGCCTTGTTGGTGATCTTACAAATACCAGAATCAATGAAATGATGACAGCAGTAGCCTCACTGGAAAGAGTTCGTGAGCCAATAGTCAAAGAGCCTTCTTACTTTGGTAAAATACTTATCAACCAATAGGAATATGGAGCTAAAAAGCTGATTCTTGAGGTCAGCTTTTGATGTGGAAAATCAAAGACCTTTAGCCATTTCTAAGGACTGAACCATTTCAGAGAAGAAGATTTCAATGACTGGAGGGAAGCTTAAATCCTCCTGATAAGGGATGTTGAAAATTCACAAGAATATTCAGGATGTATTCATATGCTGCTTTCTCAAAGACCTGTAGCCATTAACTAGATATCAGTATCCAGAGGAAAGGACACGTATCCACACTATCCGACACGTATAGGTATGGGGACTTAACTAACACTAATGCCTGGGTACCCAAAAGACACTGTGGCACACTGGATGGAGTGAGAGATTATTTAAATTTTTTTTGTTATTTGTTTATTTTGTTTTGATTTGGGTTTGTTCAGAGGCACAGTCTCTCCCTATTACCCAGGCTGTAGCATAGTGGCAGGATCATAGCTCACTGCAGACTTGAATTCCTGGGTTTGTCACAGAGCGCCCCCCATGTTTTCTAAGAAAAAGAGAATGAATTACTATTTTTTAAATCTATTTTATTTATTTATTTTAATACTGAGTTATGTACCACCATGCCAAACTAAATTTGTTTTGTTTTAGATTTTTTTCATTTCTTTCTTTTTCTTTTTTTTTTTT
>NW_016107975.1:26971-116523 GCF_001604975.1 Cebus imitator | reverse complement strand
GAGCCACCACACCTAGCCTGAAGTGAAAGTTTCTGAAGGTCAGATACTACCTACAGCTTTGGCTCATATCCATTTCAAGGTGGATCTAATGAGTTTGTCATTATTACTTGCCCCTTCCTGCATGTGTAACTGAAATGGACTCATATGGCAGCTGCCAGAGCTCTCACATTCTTCCTGATCTGTAGGTAAGAAATATTATTATAGCATGGCCAAGGGGAACCCTCTGTAACTTTCCCCTACTGGCAACAATAAATAAAAAGTATTAACTGCATTCTCCAAGGAACAGAATTGGCCATTGCCATGAAAAAAACATTTGACAGTTACAGGAGAGAGTAGTCCTTTTTATATCCTGACTATTTGGTTAAACTGTCTGGCCTCTACCAAAACCAAATGGATTAAAAAATGAGTGCAGATTATCATAAATTTAAGTCACCATTTACAAATGCTCTCCAGGATGTGGTGTCTCCACTGAGAACAGCATAGCTTCTGGCACTTGTATATGGCTCTTGATTTGGTGAACATTTCATATTTGACACGCATTTGGGAGGAAAATGAAAACAATTTGTCTTTGCGTGGTAAGAAGAAGAGTTCTGCTTCACTGCTTTATGTCAGGGCTATGTGACTTCTGCTCTCAGTTTAACTGACGTTTTGCAAAACATCATGTTAATTCAATATATTAATAATATTACATAACTTGATACATATAAGCAGGAAGTGGCAAGTTCCTCAAATGTAGTATAACACTTAAACATTAAAAAGAAGTGAAATCCCAGAAGAAGAGAGATAAATCTGAGCAGATGTGGGGACCTAAAAAATAGATGTTGTTTTTAGGGGTCCAAATCTCCTGGTCCACAAGTTGAAATATACTTTTTAAAGTAAATGGCATGTTGCCCAAGATATATTTCCCATCATCAAAAAAGAGGCCCAGTGTTTACTTGCTCTTTTGGGATGTAGGAGCCAACATATTCTACATTTGTGGATATTGCTCTGACTCATTAATGGAGTTTTCCTAAAGACTATTGGTTTCCAGTAAAACCCAGATCAAAAGATATCTCTACAGCAGATGTAGATTCTGGTCCAAGGTGCTCTGGCCATTGTGCCAGATAATCCAGCAGAATTCAGAGCTGCTGCAAGCACAGTGGGCATTATGGAACTCTGTGCATTTCTCCATCAAGCCCATAGGAGAGGGGCGAGCAAACCCCCAGATAATTAGTACTAGACCATTTCTTCTCCAGCACATGAGTACCTTCTGTCTGAAAAATAAAATAGCCAGTGTAGAACATTAATCCAAGCATACAGCCGCTCAAACATAAGGCCCTGTGTAACTGCACAAGTCATATGCTCATAAAACCAGTCACAATTGGAGGGCATGTGCACATCTGAGTGCCCCGAGGAGTGGACTATATTGGGCACAAGCATGTGCTTCCTCAGATTCCCTTGACTGTCTCCTATTGTCTTGATGAGCACATTGCCTGATCTAGATCATCCTTCTATCTGGGACTTGAATTGGATCACCACACTGAGCATGAGGTCTTGTGACCAAAAAGCAGGTTTGTTGCCCACCACATGTAGACTCTAATTAAAAAGAGTGAGTTTGAAACAAACAAACAAAAAACTGAATTTATCCCAAAGCAAGCTTAGGGGAAGGAATACAAAGCATCATGACTTTAAATGAGCTGCTTCAAATTTGGAGCAGAAGCCAGGCATTTTTATATAGTTTGGGAGAAAATCAGCAAGGGCAGGAAAACCCCTGCTACTAGGAAGTTGAATTGATGCCTTCCTGTGCAGAAGTACGTTGAAAAAGTGGCCAAGTAGGCATGCTTCCAATATATTCTCCAGGTGGTTGGAGTTACGAGGTGACCCATTGGAAGTGAAAGTTCCAACGGACATGGTTTTGTCAAAGGTGTTCAAACTCAAGCGACTCCATCTTGAATAGGGGCTGAGTAAAATGAGGCTGAGACTTGCTGTGCTACATTCCCAGGAAGTTAGGCATTCTTCATCACAGAATGAGTTAGGAAGTCAGCACAAGATAGGTGTCACAAAGACCCTAGTAATAAAACAGGATGCAATAAAGAAGCCAGCCCAAACCAAGATGGCAAGAAAAGTGACCTCTGGTTGTCCTCACTGCTCATTATACACTAATCATAATGCTTTAACATGCTCAAAGAGACTCCCACCAGCCATGACACTTTACAAATGCCATAACAACATCTGGAAGCTACTCTGTATGGTCTATAAAGGAAGAGAAACCTTTCTTTCTGTGAGTTCATAATTAATTCACCCCTTGTTTAGCATATGATCAAGAAATAACCATAAAATAGCCAACCAGCAGCTCTGGGGGCTGCTCTGCCTGTCATTCTTTCATTCTTTTGCTTTCTTAATAAATTTGTTTTCACTTTATGGACTCACACTGAATTCTTTCTTGCTCAAAATCCAAGAACTCCCTCTTGGGGTCGGGATCCAGATGACTTTTTGGTAACTTTTTGGTCTACAAATCGACTGTCGACTCTCAAGGGAGAGATCCCTCTTGGAGCAAATAGTTAGATGAACTTGCCCTACAGGGAATGTCTGGTGAGAAGGAGGTGAATAGTGATATTTGCAGTCCTAAAAGTTTAAGTTGAAAACAAGGAACACAGGGAAAGACCGAGAAGAGAAGAATAAAACATAATTAATTATATTTTAGAAAAATGGGTGTACTTGTGTTCCCAGACCAAACCAAAGTTGGACTGCTTATTCTCGTGGTCCAATAATAAGATGCAGATAAACTGGGAGAGAAGGGAGTTTTTATTTCTGTAACCAGTTACAGAGAGAAGACCTGGAGATTATCGCCAAACCAACTCAGAATTACAAAGTTTTTCCAGAGGTTATACACCTCTTAAGCTATATGTCTGTGTGTAACTGTGCATTCATGTAAAGACATAGTGATTAACTTTTTTGATCTATAACTAAGATCTGAGTCTTGAGGATCTTCCTCTGGAGCCTAAGTAAATCTACTTTATCTAAATGGGTCTAGGTGCTGGGTGATTGCCCTTATCTTGTCTCCTGCTAAATCATGGAGGTTTGGGGAATTCCTTCAGACCCCCAATAAAGTTGTTTGTGGAGGTCTGGGGAGTTTCTTCAGACTCCAAAATAACTTGTTTAATCTCAAATGGGTCATGTTAAGAATTCCTTCGTTATCTTGTCATGCTCCAAGGCCCAGCAAAGGCCTAGGCAAAACTCTTGGTGGGCTTTTGTTACATCCCAGCCTTTGTGTGAGGGCACTGGCTCTATCAGCTTTTAATATTTAACTTAACCACTTAGTCAGTGCTGAAACCGTTGTTATGGAGGCCTGCATTAGTGAGACTGGGCTTGCCACACTTGGTTAGAGTCTGTCTTTCTCAGCAGCCACCAAGAGGTTGGATAATATAAGAAAGAAAAGCAGAGAAGGTGGTTCTCCCTCAGGAAAACCATGACCAAAAGGAAACAGAAAACAAGTGACAGCTGAGCAGACACATTCTCCCTTCTCTCTCGCTTTCATGGACTAAACCTGACTGTGTTTTCCCCTCATAGTCTTCTGGAAAAGTTGGGAAGCCAAGTGCATGTATCTGATGACCACCATGCTGTCTCTCTCACCTCATTGTGAAGTGGCCGCCAGCAGAGTCAGATCATAATCACCACACATTGCTTCACATCTGCTCTTGCCTCAATCTCCACATGTGCCCCCCTTGCTGCCCTGGACTTACATTCCAAATAAATGTCATCACTTTAACATCAGGCATTGGCTCTGATTTTAGATGCCTGTGGCTAAAATATTCATTCAGTTGTACAATTATTCATTCACTTTTCTGTGAGTTTATAATGTGGCAATTAAAATGTTTATTTAGAAAGGATACTAAACAAAATAATATACAAATAACATTTAAGTAAAGTGACTGGTTACTAACTCAATTTTTAAAAGTTAAATGCCATTTTTGTTTATATAATCACCAGCTAGAAAATATCATAAAAAAAAAGCCATTCACAATAAAAAATGTATGCAAATATGCCAAAATTTTTTATGTGGTTTTCAAAAAGTATTTTAATAGGTATCATCTAGTTTTGATATTCTACCTTGTCTCCATTTCACACACCTAATATAGCTGCATCAAGGCTACATTATAGTAATATTTCCCTAAAATTGTGGAATAGTCAACCTTTTGCTCTGAGAAATGCTTCTCCTTGGATAAGCCTGTAAACTCAGCCTGAAACCAGAACAAAGAAATGCATGCAACCCCAGATTTGTGATGAGTTTCATTTTCATGGGTTTACCACATCAATTTATTCATTTATTCACCCATTTATTTGTTCATTAACATATCACTTTTGACCAACTATTCTTTGTGCTGGCTTTTAGGTCCTGTGAGTCAAGAGAAAGCAAGACAGATAGGATCTCTCCTTTTATAGTGCTTACATTGTACTGGGAAAGATATATGATAAACAAATAATATATAAATTAGATGTGGAGATTATTTATCTTAAGGTTTAAATAACATTGTTAGCATTTCATAACACTAGGAATTAATAAAGTCACATAGAATTTAGCTGTTCAACAGGCTGTACGTTTTCTTCTTATAATAGAAGGTGCTATCAATTTATATGTCAACACACTTTGTCATTTCATCATTTACACCGATTATATTAAAATATTTCTTTAACATATTCCTATCATCAATATACAGATTTCATAGATGCCTTTTTAACATTTGCAGAAAGTTTCATTCAGTAATGATCCATAGTTTCTATGACTTCTTTACACTGAGCTTTTTCTTGAGATAGGAAAGACTTCAGTTCTCGTTAAGGAATTTTTGTTTGTTTGGTGGGTTTTTTTGTTTTTGTTTTTGTTTTTGTTTTGAGACTGAGTTTCACTCTTGTCACCCAGGCTGGAGTGCAGTGGAGCGATCTCAGCTCACTGCTAGTTCTGCCTCCCAGGTTCAAAGGATTCTCCCGCCTCAGCCTCCTAAGTTGCTGAGAATACAGGCACATGCCACCATGTCCAGCTAATTTTTGTATTTTTCGTAGAGACAGGGTTTCACCCTGTTGGCCAGGTTGTTCTCTAACTCCTGACCTCAAGTGATCCACCCACCTTGGCCTCCCAAAAGTTCTAGGATTACAGGTATGAGCCACTTCACCTGGCCTCCTTCATATTCTTCTGTCCACACACTCTCATCCATGGTTATCACAGCAAGATGACAATCCAAAAATACCAAAGGCCTCAACAGTACCACCAGAACAACACAATTAATCCTCTTCTTTAGGTGGAAAACAATAAGGTTGGAGAAACTGGCAATCCTGAGTAAATAAAATATGCTGAGGTACTCTAGGAGCAAGCCAGATGCTAAAAT
This sequence comes from Cebus imitator, assembly GCF_001604975.1. Classification (NCBI taxonomy): domain Eukaryota; kingdom Metazoa; phylum Chordata; class Mammalia; order Primates; family Cebidae; genus Cebus; species Cebus imitator. The sequence continues at coordinate 111,163 of NW_016107975.1, read as the reverse complement.
GTTTGGGTACTGCCCAGGCATTGTAAGAAACAAGTCTTACTTCTATACTACATAAAGCTGGATTAAATGCACTTGAAGACCAATGTAATAATGATACTCAGAGCAAACCAATTCTGAAGAGCACCAGAACAGTGAGAATTTGGTCAGCTAAGGCGATCTTTTGTGTCTTGACCCAGTCAATGAAATTTACCAGTGCTATGAAGTCATTGGCAAATTTCCAAGAAAAAATGCTAAGACTACCAGAAATGACAAAATTATAAGTAGAAGCCCTAACATATCTAAAGAGACAAAAAGAAAAAATGCAGGCCTAATAACACTGGTTGTGATTCCTTTAATATCTTAAGTTTGATATACACTTGATTCCTGAACATGCAATAATATTCTTTCTGCTTCTAAATTCTTTGACTAATGTCAACAGAAAAGCACCAGGATATGCTAATGGATGAGTTCAATGCTGCTTTTATGGAAAATTTTCTTATTCCCAAAATGGCTGAAATGGAATCTGATTCATATACTGTTGTTCTTGCTACATGCTGAAATTTTTTATATTGATTTTGAAGTAAAAGGTGAATTCTCATTTGCTAGTATGCAAATAAAGAAATATTCTTTTTCATTGTTTTGCAATTTTTTCCCTGTTTAACCTCTCCATAATTTGTATTCAGCATTTTCAGTTTTTACATAGCAAAATTTTAAAACCCAATATATATGCCATACAGTAAATGTCTAAATTGTTAAAGGAACTTGGTCATATCAGGATGATATAACTAAGGATTTATTTTTTAATGCTAGATTTACATATACAGAATCCAAAGCTTTTATCAAAATCATCCAAGGTTTTTTTGGGAACCATAAGAAACCCAATATGCCTTAAATCAGGTTCCTGCTAACCAATACTTTCCTATGACTTTATTGTTAACAAGTTCATAAACACAAAACACACATTTAAACCCCTTGGGGATGGAAGGAATTATTTTCTTTTAATTTACAAAATGAAAAATGAGTATCCAGCTGGAGATCATCCAGGTAGAATTAGTCCTATTTTCCCACTCAGGGTTTTCAGACCAGAATAATATTTATCAAACATATTTCTCATGCTTAGGCCTTTGGTAAAGTTACTCTCAAGTCTACTTAATGTTTAAATATTAATTATTTAATTAAACTATGCAGCAATTTTGTAAATATTCTTGACTACCCCACCCTTTGACATATTATCTTGCAGTATTCTACCCCCATAAGCAGGGTGATTACCTTAACCTTTGGATTCTGAGTTCACTCACGTAATTTGCTTTGGTAAACAGGAAATTAGTAAACTTTATATAGATCTTTGAGATGGCTTCCACATTGGAGTTTCGTGCTCTTCTCCATTTACCATGAGCACATGCCCACACTAGTATACCGTTCCTAGAAGCAGAATGAGAATGAGATCACCCCCTCCAGATCTAGCCTAAATTGGCCAAACTCTAACTTCAAGATGCAAAACATGGTCCATCTCAAATTACCAGAGTGATCCACCCAAACCCAGCTTAGAAAAATGGAATCTAAAGATATGTGAGGTATCAATATCTAATGTAGTTTTGGAGAAGTTTCTTTTTCAAATAATGCTAACTGATAGAGATACTTTGCTAAACCAGGGGTATGGGGAATATGTCCACCCTTGTTGCATCAGGAATCCAACAGCCAAGGGTAACATAGATGAGGAATATCAAAGTTTTGTCATGTGAAGTGCATAATTAAAGCTGAAAGGAAAAAGCCTATGGAAAAATCTGGGGTTGGCAAGCGACATCATGCCAAATTTCTACAAGTTGTAACTAAAATGAGAGAGTTTCTATTTCAACTCTCTTAGAGTTGTATAAGAATGAATATAAATAGTTGACTTTCCCCCTCTGTACATAATGAGAAGAGTATAATTTCTATGAGGCATTTTTCCTAATTAAAAAATTTTATATTTAAATTATAATGCACACATAGAAATGTGTCAAAATAAAACTAGGAAATACAGCAATTATCATAAACAGTCAAGTAACCATCACGTAGGGCAAGGCAAGGAACATTGCAAACAGCCTAGGTCCACCTCCATGACACTTTCCAAGCCCCTATATCTTTCTTCACATCTCCTGAGGTAAGTAATATCCAAAATTTGTGATCATTTCCTTGATTTTCTTTATACTTCACCAACTAGGTATGTGACCCTAAACTCAGTATCTTGGTTTGGTTTGCTTTGAACTGTGTATAGGTACAATCCTATATGTTCTTATTCATGGCTTCCTAGACTCAACATTATGTATCTGAAATTTAATCAATAGTTGCATGTACGTGTGATTTATTTCTTTTCATTTCTCTACATTGTTTAATTTTTTGAATTTACTGTAATTATTTATCTATCCTTAGTTGATATATATTTGGACAGTTTCTTTTCTGAACTATTATGAATAATGCTACTATGAGCATTCTTTCACATACACTTGCTATGATTCCTTTGCATATATGTAGATGTAGGATTATAGGCTCCTTGATTATGATGTCCAAATTATTCTCACAGACATAGAAAGTCCAAAAAATAATTTAACTAAATCTATTTCTGTAACATTAACTCCAGTCTCTTTATTGCTATTTGCATATATCTTATCAGTTATACATTTAGTCCGACAAGACACTATTATTTTAGATAGTGAGTATTCATTTAGAATTATGCACATATTTATCATTTCATTAATTTTTATTTCTTCTTACATGTTCAATTTTGTATTTTTGGTAATTTTTATTTTATCTGAAAAAATATTTTTAATTTCTATCTATGAAAGTCTGCTATTCTTTGGAAACACACTGAAGACATCATTTCATTGAATTCCTGCTTTCATATTTTCTGTTGAAAATCAGATTGTTATTTAGAATGTGACTCTTTTTAACATAATCTATCTTTTACCTCTAGCTACTTTTCAGATTTTCTATTGGTCTTTGATGTCCTGTCTCATTTTATGTTAAATTTTATGTTAATTTTTTTTAGTTATCTTGTCCAAAAGTCAATGGCTCCTTAAAATATATGGAAGGATACATTTCATCATTTTTGGAAAAATTTCCCCAACATTGCTTTTGCCCCATTTCCCTTCTCTAATCTTTCAGAACTCAAGAAGTATGTTAGATATTCTAACTTTAACATCAGTGTCTCTTACCCTCTAGCCTTGTATTTTTCTGGAGTTTGTTAGTACGCTAAGCCATAAAAACAGTAACAATTTTCTTCTATTCCCAACTCTTTGGCCAGAGAATGGAATGAAAGCTTTCTCTAGCCATGTTCCTGCAAGTTGAAAGAAACCAGAAATTAATCTGAATTGAGTAGCTTTTCCTGGAATGTGGGTAACACCCCGCCATGGGCACTGAGGAAGAGGAACTGTCCAGACCCCAGGCACAATTAGTGCCTGAAGAATATCTTAGTTTATAGTGTTATTACTCAGCTATTTCCTTTATATAATCCTTCATATATAACCATATATTGGTTTATAGAATTAGTGCCTGAAGTATAACTTATAGCTTACTTATATCTAGCTTATATAATAATACTTAATACTTACATCTAGCATACTTAGTTCTACATAATCTTTCTATATAATCATATAGGTATTGTAGTCAGAGCTGTACTGACACATTTAGTGCTGATTTATATAATCCTTGCATATAACCACATAGTAGTGTGCAGTAGGAGAAATGCCTAGAGCAGTCACAGAACAGAAGCAGTACAGGGGAAAACAGCCACACTAGGACAAGAACCAAAGACCCAGGTGGTGGCATCCCATGCTATATGGCAGGCTTGGAGCAAGAGCCTGTCCTCCTGATAAAGGAGTCGTAGTACCTTGCATCCAGCTCCTGTGGAAAGTAGGCCTCAGGCCTGAGATCCTGGAAATAACCGAGGGAGAAGAACCCCTCTGTTGTGACCAGTCAGATGTGTACACTCTGTCAGTCTTTTCTCGATTCTGTGCTAGCTCAAAACATCTTCCCATAAATATCTTAAGAGAAGAGCACAAGTCTGTCAGCTCCCACTGCATTGGCTTACAGTATCCTTCTATCAGAAATCCTTTGAAGTCTCCAGCCCCCAGATAAGAAGTGTGCACAACACCTGTTGCACACAGCCCATCTCCTTGCCTCAGTGACCTAAAGCGGGTGGGCCCTTTTTTCTGTACAATGTAGCAAATTATAAGGTATTAAAAATACGTTCTTGAAAACTTTATATAAATTTGATTATCCTGAATTTTTTTATCTTAATAATTCCTTTCATATCTGTAAATATTGCTATCCATGTAGGTCAAATATACTCATTTTCCTTTTAATTTGTATTCTTTGTAAACATGCCTCTCTAGTTTGTTCATTTTGATTGCTGCATAGAACTCTATTATATAAATATATCATAATTTATTTATTCATTTTGTCTCTGATAGACATTTCAGGGACTTCTTAAACCTTAGTACTAAAATATAGTGATTTTTTTGTGTGTGTATGTATCCTGCTCAGAGTGCAAATTCTGGGTCTTAGGATATGATACTTCATCTTAATCCGAGAATTCCATGCTCACCCAAAGTAACTGTACTATTTATAATCTTAAGAGTAGTGTATGAAAATTTCTATTGTGTCAAGTCCTTTCCAAAATTAGTAACATCACATTAATTTTTACACTTTCATATTTGTATAGAATATTATTAAAGTTAACATTTTAGAAACCTTCTTCTATTATAATTTAGAATGTGTTTTAGTTCAAAAATTATGTTGTTCCTTTTTAATTTATGACTGATTTCATGACATTTATTAAGAATGAATTATATAATCCACATACTTATTCATATTTCTTTATTATTTTTTCTATTTTTTCTTGAAGTTTCAAATACTCATGAGCATATGTAATTAAACTATACATATTTCTTTATATCAATTATTATGTCAAATTAATTTGAGAAATTATGATTAGTTAGTAGCACATTGTAAGGGAAATTTCAGGATTGTTTAACAACTCTTCTAAAAGACTGAAAGAAAAAAAATGTGAAATACAAAAATAGTCTGTAAGTTTAATGTAGGTGTCCATGAGAAAATATAAATTCTACCATTGCTAGTATATAAAATGATTGGTAATAAACATACCATGTCTGAATTTTTTTAAGGCAGGCCTAACATCACTTCCCTTTGAGGTCCTGACCTTAATTTCTTTGTGCACCTGATTTCTGAATGTGCAGTAATGCTCTTGTTTCTTTTACGTTCTCTGACCAATGTCAAACAGAAAAGCACCAGAGTGTGCAAATGGATGAGTTTGATGCTGTCTTTATGGAAAACACAATAATTTCCAAACAGCTCAAATTAACTTCTATTCAAACACTATGTCCTGGCATAAGATGAATTTTTTCATACTGTTGTTGAAGTGAAAGCTGAATTTTCATTTGCTAGCATGCAAATACAGACATATTCTCTTTCATTGTTTTGCAATATTTTTCCTAGTTTAACTTCTTCATAATTTGTGTTCAGCAATTTCAGTTGTTAGAGAATTTTAAAACCCAACACATAGTTCATACATCAGATTTCTAAACTGTCATATGGAACTTGCTCATTACCAGATTCATGACCACTGTGAATTTATTTTTTCAGTGTCAGATTTATGTAGACAGAATCCAAAGTTTTCTTATCAAAAGAATCCAAGGTTTTCTTGGGAAGCCCAGGAAGGCCAATATTCCTTAAAATTTGGTTGCTGCTAATACTTTTATATAACTTTATTGTTAACGAGGTCATTAACACAAAAACTCATATCACACACATATACATGCCCCTCATGGATGAGAGGAATTATTGTCCTATAATTTCCAAAACAGTAAATGAATTTGAGGCAGGTCATCGAAGTTTAAACAGCCTTAATTTCCCACTCATGTTTTCAGCCCATTTTTAATATGTATAAACTTATGTCTCATGCTCAGGCTTTTGAGTAAGTCATTCTCTTAACTTTAGCTAATATTTAAATATGAATTGTTTAATTAAAATATTCAGCAATTTTGTAAATATTCCTTGGGCACTTAACATGTGTATTTGGCCAGGTGTGGTGGCTCACACCTGTAATCCCAGCACTTAGGGAAGCTGAGGCGAGTGGATCACCTGAGGTCAGGAGTTCAAGACCAGCCTAGCCAACATGGCAAAACCTTGTCTCTACTAAAAATACAAAAAAATTAGCTGGGCATGGTGGTGCACACCTGTAATCCCAGCTATGCAAGAGGCTAAGACAGGAGAATCACTTGAACCCATGAGGCAGAGGTTGCAGTGAATGATACTGAGAAAATTGAATATCCACATGCATAAAGATAAATTTATATTCTTATTTCATAGCATACACAAAAATAACTCATATTCAATTGATTACAGAGCTAAATGTAAAAAGTGAGATTAGTAACTAAGATGCTAAAACATACTAACCGTACAACTGCAAGTAATACAAATGGGTTAATCAACCATAATTCTATATGTATATTTCTCTACTTACATCGTTATGTCTATAGTAATAATCCCCTGCCTATCAATCTACCAATATTTATATTGCTATTTCAAATAAAACTATATTAGATGCTGGATCACCCTCACTCTAATTTAGTGGAAATTCAAGCAAAAATATTATTGATGCTCCATCTTTCTCCCTAGATTTTTGGTACTGTTACTTCTTTCTATTTTTTATTTTTTGAGACATGGTCTTACTCTGTAGCCCAAACTGGAATGCAGTGGCTTGAGATTGGCTCACTGCAGTCTATGGCTCCCAGCCTCAAGCTATCCTCCTTCCTTAGCCTCCCAAGTATCTAGGACTACAGGTGGACACCACCATGCCTGGCTAATTCTTGTATTTTTACTAGCATCTGGGATTCACCATGTTTCCCAGGTTGGTCTCCACTAATTGGGTTCAAGAAATCTGCCTGCTTAAGCCTTCCAAGGTGCTCAATTACAGGATTGAGCCACAGCACCCCTCCCCCATACTATTACTTCTAAACGTAAATTTGACATTTGAAGGAAAGACATTTATATAATGTGCTATATGCCAGCGTGTACGAATAATATAAATAATCAGCCTTATTACTGTCTGTTGAATGATTTGGCTACATTGTCAGTAAGGAGATTACATGAGTTCACCAACAAAACAGGCATCACTGGTAAAAGACTGAAGAATTGAAACCTTGGGCAATCTGATATTTTTTAGTTTAGAGACAAGGAAGAACTAGCAAAGGAGACTGAGAAGTGGTGCCCGGTGAACAAGGATAAATCAGGAGAGGGTAGCATCCTGAAATGCAAATAAACTGTGTTCAATGCATGTAACATGAAGATTAACTTTGGCAATATAGACTCTGGTGATCTTACAATGTTAGAATCAATGAAATGATAACAGCAGCAGCTTCATTGGAATGAGTTCATAAGCCAATAGATGAAGAGGCTTCATACTTTGATAAATACTTATAAACCAAGAGAAAAACAGAGCTGAAAAGCTGATTCCTGAGGTCAGCCTTTGAAGCAGAAAATCAAAGAACCTCAACCAGTTGCCAGGACTGAGCCAGAATTCAATAACTGAAAGGAAGCTTCAGTCCCCTTGATAAAGGATGCTGAAAATTCACCACAAGAATATTCAGAATGTATTCATAAGGTGCTTTTTCAAAGACCTGAAGCCATTTCCCAGATAACAATACCCAGAGGAAAGGACACACATCCATACCATCTGAAACTTTTAGGTATAGGACTCTTATAGTAGGTAGTTACTCAGACATGAGTGGGGCAGAAGAGGGCTCCCGCCACCCATCAGGAATGTCAGATGACCATCAGGTGATGGCCTGGCAGTTGTCACACTGCCTTTCTAAAAATGATAATTGGTCACAGGCACCAGGGAGAGCAATTTCACAATAAATAAAAACACTTAAAATTGGTAATCAGCAGCTCAGGGATTGGGCAAGTGTGTTAAGAGAGAAAATGGTGGAATATGGCCTTCTGGGGGCATTCCACCAGAAAAGGGAAGAATGCCTTGGGCAAGCATATGTACAACTCCAGTAAACACACTGTGCCTGCTCAGCAATAAAGTGTTAGCAGGCCACCACGCATGTGGGTCACCCACCCTAAGGGGCTGAATTATGGAAAAAGAAACACAAGATCTTAAGGGAAGAATCATGGGAAAAGGAACATAAGACCTCAGAAGTGTACCAATATATAAAACCCCATGTCAAAAGGTCTATCACTGCACTTGACCTCCAAAGTGCCTGCTGTGGTCTCTTCCAAGGGTACTTGCCTTCCTTTCCTGCTCTCTTTTTAATAAACTTCCATTTCTGCTCAGAAACTTCCTTCATTCACTCTTTCTGCCTTATGCCCCTCAGCTGAATTCTTCCTTCTGAGGAGGAAAGACTTGAGATTGCTGCAGACTCATATGAAATTGCCACCAGTAAACCAGGTATTGGCCGCCCCAACAGATCCTGAACTAACACTAATATGTGGGTACCCAAAAGACACTGTGGTCCATGAGATGGAGTGGGAGATTTTTTAAAATTATCTTTTGTTTGTGTGTGTTATTTGCATTTGGGTTTTTTTTTAGAGACGCAGTCTCATTCCGTGACCCAGGCTGTATGTAGTACAGTGACATGATCATAACTCACTACAGCCTTGAATTCCTGGTTTGTAACAGAGTGCCCCATTTTTTTCTAAGAAAAGGGAATGAGTTAGTATTTTATTATTATTATTTTCTCTTCTCTCTCCGTTCCCTTTGTTCCCTGTTTTCTGCTTAGCCCTTCATAAATACAAACATAATCTTTCACCCCCAGTCACTAGATATATTCCCTGCAGGGAACATTCTTCAAGCTAAGTGCTCCAAGACAGATCTCTTCTGAGAACTGACAATCAATTTGCAGACCAAAGCACACCCACTATGGAATTTTTACCTCCAGGGAGTGGACTTGGAACTTCCAGGCTCTGCTCCACGCTGGGAATTGCCTCAGGACTTTCATCCAACAGGAGGGCATATCGAAAGCATACCCACTTGGCCACTTTTACAACTTATTTCTTCACAGGAAGGCACCAATTAAACTGTCTGGTAGATAATGGACCAAGTTTGCAAGAGGACTCTCTCCCTTTGCTCAATATCCCCCTTTACCTTATAAAAGTGTTTGTTTTCTGCTCCAAAGGTGAAGTGGTAAACTTAAAGGCAGGACTCTTTGTGCCCATTCCCCAAGCTTGGTTTGGAATAACTTTATTTCTTTTGTACCAGGCCTCACTCTTGTTAACTGGACTCTCTGCATGCGGCTAGCAACTGACTTGCATGTTGGTTATAGATTCAAGGGAGTCTCCTGCATCAGCCTCCTGAGTAACTGGGACTAGAGGTGAGCACCACCATGCCAAAGTAATTTTTTGTTTTTGTTTTTTTGTTTTTTCTCTTTTTTTAGGTTTTGTAGAGACAGGCTCTCAACATGTAGCCCAGGGTGGTCTGGAACTCCTGGCCTCAAGAGATATTCCCACCCACCTCCCCAGGTGTGGGGTTTGTGGGCATGAGCCATCATACCCAGCCTGCAGTGGGAGTTCTTGAAGGTCAGATGCTACCTAGAGTTTTGACTCATGTTCATCCCAAGGTGGATCAAATCAGCTTGCTGTTATTACCTCTTTCTGAATGTGTAACTGAAATGGACACATGGCAGCTAGCAGGACTCTCACATTCCTCCTGACCTGTAGAGTAAGGGACATTATTACAGCAGCACCAAGGGGAAGCCTGTGAAATCCTCCTCGACTGGCCAAGAGTGATTAAAAAATAAAAATCCCATTCTCCAAGGAATGGAATTAATCACTACCATGACAAAACACTTGAAAGTTACAAGGGATGGTAGTCTTTTTATATTCCTATTCATTTACCCTATCTGGCCTCTACCAAAACCAGATAGATTATAAAATGAATGCAGATTTCCATAAACTTAAATCACTACTTACAAATGCTCTCTAGGATGTGGCATCTTCCCTGAGCAGAGCATAGCTTCTGGTACTTTCCACATGGCTTTTGATTTAGTGAATGTTTCTTATTTTATACCCATGGATGGGTCAGGAGCTTAAAACAAACAGGCCTTTGTGTGGTAAGAACAGGAGCACTGCTGCACTGTTTTGTGTCAGGGCTATGTCACTTCTGCCCTCAGTTTAATTTACATTTTGCAAAACATGATGCTAATTTAATATACTAATAATGTTATGGTAATTGGTACAATAAACGGGAATTGGAAAGTTCATGAAATATAGTAAAATATTTAAACATTAAACAGAAATAAAGCATCAGAAGAAAGAGGTAAACCTTGTAATATTTAGAGACCTGCAACACAGATATTGTATTTAGGGGTCACATACTTCTGGTCCACATGTCAAAAAATCTGTTTATTTATATCTATTTAGCAGAGTCTCACTCTGTTGCCCAGGCTGCAGTGCAGTGGTGTGATCTCGGCTCACTGCAAACTTCGCCTCCTGGGTTCAATCAATTCTCATCCTTCAGCCTCCTGAGTAGGTGGGTTTATGGGCATGTGCCAGCATGCCCAGCTAATATTTTTTTGTTGTATTTTTTTTTTTTAAGTAGAGATGGGGTTCATTGTTTTCCAGGCTGGTCTCCAACTCCTGGCCTCAAATGATCCGCCCGCCTTGGCCTCCCAAAGTGCTAGGATTACGGGCATGAACCACTACACCCAGCAGAAACATCCTTTTTAAAGTAATTGGCACGTTGTCCTATATATACTTCCTCTCACTAAAAGAGAAGCACAGTGTTTATCAAGCCTCTTGGGCTTTTGGAGTCCACAGATACCACATTCGAGGATATTGCTCCAATGCGTTAATAAAGTTCTTTTTATATCCCTATTCAGTTAACCTATTTAGTCTCTGCCAAAACCAGATGGGCCATAGAATGAATGCAAAAACTACTGGTTTCAAGTGGAATCCAGAACATAAGATATCTCTACAGCAGATATAGGGTCTGGTCGAACCTGCTCTGCCCATTGTGTCAAATGATCCAGCAGAACTCAAAGCTGCTAGAGGCATGCATAGTGGGCATTATAGGACTCTGTGCATGTCTCCATCAAGCCCATAGGAGAGGAGAAAGCAAACCCCTAGGGAATTAGTGAAGAACCATTCCCACTTCAGGAGAGAAGTATCCTCTGTTGGAAAAACAAAAAAGCAAGTGCAGAACATTAATCCAAGCATAAAGCCCCTCTAAGCACCAGACCCTGTGCAACTATGCAAGTCATATGCTTATAAAACCAGCCACAACTGGAGCACATGAGCCCATCTGAGTGGCACAAGGAGTGAACTGTATTGAACACAAACACGTGCTTCCTCAGATTTCCCTGACTGTCTCGTGTTCCCCTGGTCAGTGCCTTGCCTGATCCAGATCATCATTCCATCTGGGACTTGAATGTACCTGTGGACATGAAGTCTTGTAACAGAAAAGGTTAGTTGCTCACCTCTTGTAAAGTCTAATTAACAAGAGTAAGATCTGATACAAAAATAGAGAACGTATTTGGAAGCTAGCTTGGGGAAAGGGGCACAAAGCATCATGCCTTTCAATGTGACATTTCACCTCTGAAGCAGAAAGTGGACATTTTTATAAAGTAGGGAAGAAAATGAGCAGGACAGGGGTTGCCCTGCTACCAGGCAGTTATCTACCTGCCTTCCTGGGCAGAAGTAAGTTGTAAAAGTGACCACGTGGTCATGCTTTCCACACGCCCTCCTAATGGATATGAGGTCCGAGGTGACCCCCTGGGGCGGGAGTTCCTTAAGGGCATATTTTTGTCTGCAAATTAACTGTCAATTCTCAATAAAAGATCCCTCTTGAAGCACATAGTTAGATGAACTTGCCCAGAAGGGACTGTCTGGTGAGGGGAAAGTAAATAGTTATATGTGCATTTCTTAAAAGTTAAGAAAAAAACATTGAATCTATAAATTACTCTGGGAAGTATGGCCATTTTCACGATATTGATTCTTCCTAACCATGAGCATGGAATGTTTCTCCATCTGTTTGTGTCCTCTCTTATTTCCTTGAGCAGCGGTTTGTAGTTCTCCTTGAGGAGGTCCTTCACATCCTCCGTTAGTTGTATTCCTAGGTTTTTTATTCTCTTTGTAGCAATTGTGAATGGGACTTCGCTCATGATTTGGCTCTCTGTCTGTTATGGGTGTATAGGAATGCTTTCCAGGTTCATCCATGTCCCTACAAAGGACACAAACTCATCATTTTTGATGGCTGCATAATATTCCATGGTGTATATATGCCACATTTTCCCTGTCCAGTCTATCATCGATGGACCATCATTCTCAGCAAACTGACAGAAGAGCAGAAGATCAAACACTGCATGTTCTCACTCATAGGTGGGTGTTGAACAATGAGAACACATGGACACAGGGAGGGGAGCACTACACACTGGGGTCAGTTGGGGGGAAACAGGGGAGGGATGGTGGGGGGTGGGGAGCTGGGGAGAGATAGCAGGGGGAGAGATGCCAGATGTAGGTGATGGGGAGGAAGGCAGCAAATCACACTGTCACGTGTGTACCTAGGCAACAATCTTGCATGTTCTTCACATGTACCCCAAAACCTAAAATGCAATAAAATAAATAAATGGGAAAAAAAAAGAATGCATGTGATTTTTGCACATTGATTTTGTATCCTGAGACTTTGCTGAAGTTGCATATGAATTTAAGGAGATTTTGGGCTGAGACAATGGGGTCTTCTAAATATACAATCAATCATGTCATCTGCAAATAGAGACAATTTGACTTCCTCCTTTCCTAATTGAATACCCTTTATTTCTTTTTCTTGCCTGATTGTTCTGGCCAGAACTTCCAATACAATGTTGAAATACTAGTGATGAGAGAGGACACACATGTCTTCTGGCAGTTTTCAAAGGAAATGCTTCCAGTTTTTGTCCATTCAGTATGATATTGGCTGTGAGTTTGTCATAAATAGCTTTTATTATTTTGAGATATGTTCCATCCATACCTAGTTTGTTGAGAGTTTTTAGCACAAAGGGCTGTTGAATTTTGTGGAAGGCCTTCTCTGCATCTATTGAGATAATCATGTGGCTTTTGTCTTTGGTTCTGTTTATGTGATGGATTACATTTATAGATTTGTGTATGTTGAACCAACCTTACATCCCTGGGATGAAGCCGACTTAATGGTGATGGATAAACTTTTTGATGTGCCATTGGATTCAGTTTGCCAGTATTTTATTGAAGATTTTTGCATCAATGTTCATTATGGATATTGGCCTGAAATTTCCTTTTTTAGTTGCGTCTCTGCCAGGTTTTGATATCAGGATGATGTTGGTCTCATAAAATGAGTTAGGGAGGATTCCCTCTTTTCGTATTGTTTGGAATAGTTTCAGAAGGAATGGTACCAGCTCCTCTTTGTATATCTGGTAGAATTCTGCTGTGAACCAGTCTGGTCCTGGACTTTTTTTGGTTGTTAGGCTATTAATTACTGCCTCAAATTCAGACCCTATTATAGGTCTACTCAGGGATTTAACTTCTTCCTGTTTTACTCTTGGGAGGGTGTAAGTGTCCAGAAATTTATCCATTTCTTCTAGATTTACTGGTGTATATGCATAGATGTGTTTGTAGTAATCTCGAATGGTAGTTTGTATTTCTGTGAAATTGGTGGTGATATTTCCTTTATTGTTTTTTATTGCATCTATTCAATTCTTTCCTCTTTTCCTTTTTATTAGTCTGGCTAGCGGTCTACCTATTTTGGTGATCTTTTCAAAAAACCACCTCCAGGATTTACTGCTTTTTTGCAGGGTTTTTTGTTTCTTTATCTCCTTCAGTTCTGCTCTGATCTTAGTTATTTATTGTCTTCTGCTAGCTTTTGAATTTGTTTGATCTTGCTCCTCTAGTTCTTTTAATTGTGATGTTAGCATCAAGCAACCATTGACCTTCTTTACACAACAAGAAAAACCAACCTTAAACTTCATATGGAACCAAAAAATAGCCCCCATAGCCAAGACAATCCTAAGCGAAAAAAAAAAAAGTTGGAGGCATCACACTACCTGACTTCAGACTATACTCCAAGGCCACAGTAATCAAAAGAGCATAGTCCTGGTACCAAAACAGAGATATAAACAAATGGAACAGAACAGAGCCCTCAGAAGTAATGCCACACATCTACAACCATCTGATTTTTGATAAACCAGACAAAAACAAGCAATGGGAAAAGGATTCTCTGTTTAATAAATGGTGTTGAGAAAACTGGCTAGCCATGTGCAGAGAACTGAAACTGGATCCCTTCCTTACATCTTATACAATAAATAACTCCAGATGGATTAAAGATTTAAACATAAGAACTAATACCATAAAAATCCTAGAAGAAAACCTAGGCAACATGATTCAGGACATAGGCATAGGCAAGGACTTCATGACTAAAACACCAAAAGCAATGGCAACAAAAACCAAAATAGTCAAATGGGATGTAATTAACCTGACCAGCTTCTGCACAGCAAAAGAAACTATCATTAGAGTGTACTGTTAACCAACAGAATGGGGAAAAATTTTGCAATCTACCCATCTGACAAAGGGCTAATAACCAGAATCTACAAAGAACTTAAATTTACAAGAAAAAAAAATTAAAAACTGGGCAAAGGATATGAACAGACACTTCTCAAAAAAAGACATTTATGCAGCCAACAAACATATGAAAAAAGCTCATCATCACTGGTCATTAGAGAAATGCAAATCAAAACCACACTGAGATACCATTTCATGCCAGTTAGAATTGCAATCATTAAAAAATCTGGAGACAAAAGGTGCTGGAAAGGATGTAGAGAAATAGGAACACTTTTACACTGTTGGTGGGAGTGTAAATGAGTTCAACCACTGTGGAAGACAGTGTGGAGATTCCTGGAGGATATAGAAATAGAAATATCATTTGACCCAGCAGTCCCATTATTGGGTATATATCCAAAGGATTATAAATTTTTCTATTATAAAGACACATGAACACATATGTTCACTGTGGCACTGTTTATGATAGCAAAGATTTGGAATCAACCCAAATGTCCATTGATGATAGACTGGATAAAGAAAATGTGGCACATATACACCATGGAATACTATGCAGCCATAAAAAAGGATGGATCCATGTCCTTTGCAGGGTCGTGTATGAAGCTGCAAACCATCATTCTCAGCAAACTAACACAAGAACAGAAAACCAAACTCCACATGTTCTCACTCATAAGTGGTTGTTGAACAATGAGAACACATGGACACAGGGAGGGGAACATCACACACTGGGGATCTTTGAGGAGTGAGAGAGCTAGTGGAGGGATAGCAGGGGGTGGGTGGATTGGGGAGGGATAACGTTAGGAGAAATACCTAAATGTAGATGATGGGGGGGACAATGCAGCAAACCATCATGGCATGTGTATGCCTATGTAACATTCCTGCATAATCTGCACATGTATCCCAGAACTTAAAGTATAATTTTAAAAAAGAAAACAGGGAACATAGGGAACAGGGACAGGAGAGGAGACAAGAAAACAATTTTTTTAAAAAATTGTCCCTTTGAAAAATGGAGGTATTGGTTCATCTGACTTTCCAAACAGCCACCAAGGGGTTGGATAATGTAAGGAAGAAAAGCAAAGATGGTAGTTCAGCCTCAGAGAAACTTTGGACAAAGGGAAATAGAAGACAGAACACAGCTAAGATACATTCTCCCTTTTCTCTCTTCTATGGACTAATATCTGTTGTGGTTTTCCCTTGTAGTGCTTCCGGAAAATACGGGGAGCCAAGTCCATGCATCTGATGACCACCATGCTGTCTCTCTCTCTTTATTGTGAAGTAGCCACCAGCAAAGTCATATCAACATCACGACACATGGTTTTTTTACATTTTCTTTTTTTGCCTCATTTTCCACATGTACTCCTCATTGCTGCCCTGGACTTGCCTTCCCAAATAAATGTCATCACTTTAAAATCAGATATTGGCTCTAGGTCTAGACACCCAAAGCTAAGATATTCATTCAGTTACATCATTTGTTCATGAGTTTGTAACATGGCAATTAAAACATTCATTTAGAAAAGATACTAAACAAAATAATATATGAATAACATGTAAGTAAGGTGACGTTACTAACTCAATTTTTTAAAATGAAATGCCATTTTGTTTATATAATAACCAGCTAGAAAATGTCATAATACAAATATATCATTCACAATAGAAAGTGATTGGGTACATTTCCAACTAACTTAACCAGTTGCAAAGTTTGCTGGCTTTTATTTTTATTTATTTTGAGTTCACTTCTCTTGTATCAGCAAAGCATTTAAGGCAGCATAAGTCAAACTGAAGGAGAGATGCTCCCCCCACAAAAAAATGTGTGTTTGGCAGCTGCTAGGAAGTTCCCTAACATTCTTGTGACAGGGTTGGCTAGCCACAAGCAGCTGGCACTCACAGCTGACCCTGACCCTGTGCAAATATACCAAAATCTTTTATATGCTTTTCAAAAAGTATTATAATAAGTGTCATCTGATTTTGACATCCCGCCTTGTCTCTACTTCACACACCTGACACAGCTACATCAAAGCTATATTACAGTTATATTTCCCCTAGAATTGTAGAGTAGCCGAACTTTTGCTCTGAAAAATGGTTTTTCTTGGATAAGCCTATAACCTCAACCTGAAACTAGAAAATTCAAGTAACTGCAGTTTTTGTGATGAGTTTCATTTTCATTGGTTTATCACATCAAATTATCCATATATCCAACCACTTATGTGTTTGTTAACATATCATTTTTGACGAACTCTTTTCTGTGCTGGCTTTTAGGTCCTGTGAGTCAAGAGAAAGCAAGACAAATATGATCTCTCTAATTTTGTGCTTACATTGTACTAGGGAAGATGTATGATAAACAAAATATGTATATAAATCAGATGTGGAGTCGACTTAAGATTTAGAGAAATATATTAAAATTTCATAAATACAGTCACACAGAATTTAGCTGTTCAACATGACTGTACATTTCCTTCTCATAATAGAATGTGTAGGGGATTGGCAAGTGGCATTGAGGTAAACCGGGGCTCTTAGCAATGTTCTATGCCTTGCCCTACATGATGGTTACATGATATATTGCTATGTTTTCCATTTTTGTTTTGGCCCATTTCTAAGAGTGCAGTCTAGTTATAATATAAAAATTCTTAATCAGAAAAAATGTTCCATGAAATTATCACTCTGCTCATTATATATCAGAGAGAAAATCCACTATTTGTATACATCCATGCATAACTCTAAGAGATTTTAAGTAGAAACTTTCTGATGTTACTTCCAACTTTTGGAAATTTGACATGATGTTACCTGCCAACCCCAGATTTTTCAACACATTTTTCTTCTAGGTTTGAAATCATCCATTAGCATATGCTGGTGCTTTCCTGTTGACATTAGTCACAGAATTAAAAGGCACAAAATGTGATTGCACATTTAGAAATAAAGTGTTTATCAAAGTTAAGGTCTGGATATTAAAGGAATCACAACCAGGGTCATTAAGCCTGCATTTTGTCTTTCTTTTTGTCTGTTCAAACATATGTTTTCCGCTCATCATTTTATCAATTCTGGTAGTGTTTGCATTTGTTCTTGGAAATGTTGCCAACAGCTTCATAGCTCTAGTAAATGTCATTGCCCCTAAACCTTTCTTCACATCTCCTGAGGTAAGCAATATCCATAATTTGTGATGATCACTTCCTTGATTTTCTTTATACTTTACCAACTAGGTATGTGACCCTAAACTAGCTTGGTTTGGCCTGCTTTGAACTGTGTATAGGTGCAATCCTATGTGTTCTTATTCATGGTTTCCTAGACTCAACATTATGTATCTGAAATTTAATCACATAGTTGCATGTACATGTGATTCATTTCTTTTCTCTTCCCTATATTATCCCATTTTGTGATTTTACTGTAATTATTTATTGTCATTTTATATATATTTGGGCAGCCTAATTTTGAGCTATTATGAATAATGCTACAATGAGCACTCTTTCACATATCATTTGCTACAATTCTTCTGCATATATGTACCTGAATGTAGAATTACAGGGTCCTTGATTATGATGTTCAAATTATCCTCACAGACATAGAAAAGCCCAAAACATAGTTTGACTAAATTTATTCCTATAATCTTTATCTCCAGTCCCTTTATTGCTATTTGCATATATCTTATCAATTATACATTTAATCCAACAGTCAACATTTATTTAGAATTACACACTTATTTTTTATTTTCATTAATTTTTATTGCTTCTTTGATGTTCAATTTTATATTTCCAATACTTTTTATTTTATCTGAAACATATCATTTTCAATTTCTGTTTATGAAGGTCTACTACTCTTTGGAAATGCACTGAAGGCATGATTCCATTGAATTCCTGCTTCGATATTTTCTCTTAAAATCAAGTTATATTTAGAAAGTGATTCTTTTTAACATACTCTATCTTCTATCTCTAGCTATTTTTCAGATTTTCTATTGGTCTTTGGTGTCCTGTATTATTTTATGTTAATTTGGTTTTGGTTATCATGCCTGAAGTTTGAGATTACTGGATGGATACATTTTATCACTTTTGGAAAAACCCTTGCAACTTTTCTCTTGCTCTATTTTCTCTCCTCAAATCTTACAGAGCTTTGGAAGCATATTAAATGTTTTGACTGTAGAATCAAGTGTTACCCTCTAACCTTGTATTTCCAGTCTCTTTCTCTCTATGCTTCATTCTGTGTAGCTATCTTACGATTCACTAAGTTTCTCTTCTACTGCACCTAACTGGTTAATTCTGTCTACTGGATTCTCAGTATCGATCATTCCTTTTTTTAGTCTTATTGGTTTAGTGTTCAGAATAATCTTTTATTCTCTTTCCATAAATCACTTTCTATGGGGAAATTGAACAAACTACTCTTAAAACCATATTCTTTTTAAAAGTGTTTTTTATTTTGGGCTTTTTTGTTTGTTTCATTTTAGTATGCTAGAAATGAAAATGGTAACAGTTTTCTACGTTTCCCAACACTTTGGTCAGAGAATAAAATAAAATCTTTGTCTTGGAATTTACCTTCAATTTGAAAGAAACTGAAAATAAAGTTGATACGAGTAGCTTTTCTGGGATAGTAGCTTGTCTGTTATTGGGTCTTCACCATAAACTCTTCTCGCAAGGAAACTCAATGAGCAGTACTGGATCTCAAAATATCATTGCAATAGATAAAATATAGTTCATCAACCACAGCTACATCATTGTATTCCATGAATTAATTTTCACTTTGCTTATGTTATAGAAATGGGACTCTTTGCCTGTGAACTTCATTATTACTCAAAGGAAATAGAGAAGATGTGGAAGGGGGCTTACTTCTGTTTGATTTATTTAGTCCTATCTCTTTAGAAATAAAAGCTTGATCATGAAATGGCTTATTCATTTCTCTTACTAAGCAATTTTATTTATACTAAAATCAAAATCTTTTTTATAGTGTTCCCTGGATTACTTTAATATTATCTATAATTGTTTTCTTAAGCAATGTATTTTAAACTACACTACATGTAACTTCCTAAATCTAAATGTATTCAGCTTGTCTTGAACTTTGCTGTTTACTAATATAACTTTCCCACAATATCTCTTAAAAATTACTTAGATATTAGCCAATTTATGTAGATAAATATTTCAAAAATAAATCATTTAATAAGATAGATGTAAATGTAGATCATGATAATAATGACAATGATGTCAGCTAAAAGGGAGAATGTTATTTAATAAATGTGATTTGGGTCTTCTTTTCAAAGTACTAGAGTTAAGGGTGGTGGGAGAACACTATTATGCTTCCTCATGGCTTTATGATTTTTTTTTTTTTTCTTTGAGACAGAGTGTCAGTCTTGACACCCAGGCTAGAGTGCAATGGTGCAATCTCAGCTCACTGCAACCTCCACCTCCCAGGTTCAATTTATTCTTCTGCCTCAGCCTCCCAAGTAGCTGGGATTACAGGTGCTCGCCACCATGCCCAGCTAACTTTAGTATTTTTAGTTGAGACGGGGTTTCACTTGTTGGCCAGGCTTGTCTGGAACTCCTGACCTCAGGTGATCTACCAGCCTGGACCTCCCAAAGTGCTGGGATTACAGACATGAGCCACCATGCTTGCCTTGATTCTTATAGTTTCAGCATCAGGCTTAGACAAATACCCTCACATAATATTGCATCAAGAATAGTATAAAACCAACATATTTCCAATGATTTACTTGCTTTTTTTTTCTCTTACCACATTCTAAAAATCACAACAAAAGTGACCTCCAGCGAAGAATACTCTTTTTGGCTGTTTAATTTTTTTCCACTTTCATATAAACTTACACAAATATTCTGTGCAATTATAGAGTGTATAAGCTTCATTTCATCTTTTAATAGCATAATTAACAAGTGAAAATTTTCTACCGCTTATCTACATTCTCAGCTACTGTCACAAAATCTGGGTGATTTTATCATAGCAGTCAAAGAAGTTACACTAAATATGTTTCATTCCTTAACAAAATTATCTTGCTACTAATTTTTCACTAATATTAAAAAAAGTATCAATATTTTTCCTCATGTATGTGTACACTTGTATGGTATTATAACCTTTGAATGGTAAAAATATGTGTATAATTATTTCATGGAGGAATAAATTCAGAAAAATTGTTCTGTATATTTAATATCTATATTACTTTAATTTATTGGAAATTCACTAATTTCTGCCACTTTGAAATGTTATCATAAATAATTAAATTGGAAAAAAGAAAAAAGGTGTCTAGTAAAATACAGATGTTCAAAATCAGATGTTTCAAAGTAAGAATAACATTAAGAATGTAGAGGTAGGCTTCCAGCTTATCTCTTCTGTTTTTAAATTAATTTAAAGAAAAGTTTAAAATTTTATCTTGGGTTTCTTACTATCATAATGCTCTATTCTTCTTTATTCAGCAAAAACTCTAATTACCATGATGTCTTTGAGAATGTTTTACAATTTTATAGTCTTTCATTTATTATGTGTTTCTGCTTTTTAAATATTTTCATTATTGTGAAGCATTATATATATATATATATACATATATGTATATATATATGTAAAGTAATAAAGCCTAAATGTACAGTAAAGAAAAAATTTATAGCATTAAGAGTCATGTTACCACATCTTGGTCATAAAGTAGAATTCGCCAGCAATCCAGACACTCTCCATATATGCCTTCCTGTTGATAGCATTTCCCTTTTGTTTCCTCCTTCCTTACTATCTCAATTGTTATGATAATCACTCATATGCCTCACTTTAGAATTTCACCACCAATATAATAAACTGCAATTCATTGAAAATGTACTTTTGTAAACTTTATATAGATGGAGTTTTACTGAATCTTTTTTCAATCTTAATAATTTCTCTCATATGTATGTAGTTCAAATTTGTTCATTTTCCTTTTTATTTATATTATTTGTAAACATGTTTCTCTAGTTGGTTCATTTTGATTGCCGTATAGTATTCTATTGTACAAGTATACCATAATTTATTTATCCATTTTATCATTGATGGACATAGGAGAGACTTCTCAACTTTAGCTATTAAAACTCTATGATATACGTGTGTGTATATTTATTCTGATAAGAGTACAAATACTGGATCTTCAGATGTGATCCATCATCTTAATCAGATAATGCCATACTCAAAGTAATTGCTCTGATTTACAATTCTAGGAGCAGTGTATGAAAATTCCCATTACTTCATATGCTTTCCAAAATATGTAACATCTGACTAATTTTTACACTTTCATATTTATATAAAACATAATTAAACCTAATACTTTTAAGCCTTTTTCTATTATAAATCAGAATGTATTAATTCAAAAATTGTTCTCTTTTAAAATTCTATGACAATTTCACATTTAGTAATAATGAATTATATATTTCATGTTTATTGATTCATATACCTTGATTAGTTTTTCTATTATTTTTCTTAAAGACCTAAATACTCTGTTATTAAAAAGTATAATTATACTAGACATATTTCTTATAAGCAAACATTATGTCAAATGACTTTGAAAAATATGATTAGTTAACAGCATACTCTAAGGCAAATTTCAGCATTGTTTAACAGCTCCATAAAAAGACTCAAAGGAAAAAAATTGTTGAAATATAAAAACAGTCTGTAAGTGTAATGAAGGTGCCCATGGAAAAATACAAATTCTATCATTACTGCTACGGAAAAAAATGATTCGTAGTAAACAAACCATGTCCAAATTTTTTTAAGGCAGGCCTAATATCAATGGACAAAATTCCCTTTAAGGTCTTGACCTTAATTTCTATGTTCACCTGATTTCTGATTATGCAGTAACATTCTTGTTCCTTTTAAATTACTTGACTAATGTCAAACAGGAAAGCATGGGGGCATGCTGTTGAAAGAGTTCAAGGCCGTCTTAGTGGAAAACATGCAAATTTCCAAAATAGCTCAAATTAACTCCTATTCAAATACCATGTCCTTGTTATGAGATAAAATTTGTCATACTGATGTTGAAATAAAAGCTGAATTATCGTTTGCTGGCATGCAAATCAAGTCATATTCTTATTCATCATTTTGCAATTTTTTTCTTGTTTAACCTCTCCATAATTTGTGTTCAGCAATGTCAGTTGCTAGGGAAATTTTCCAATCTAATACATAAATCATACATTGGATGCCTGCACTGTTTTATGTAGCTTGGTCAAAACTAGAATCATGACCACTATTGATTAATTTTTTCAATGCCAGATTTACGTAGAATGAAACCTAACTTTTCCTACCAAAAGCATCCAAGGTTTTCCTCGGAAGCCCAGGAAGGCCACTATTCCTTAAATCTGGTTGTTTTTAATGAATAATTTTGTATAACTTATTGTTAACAAGCTTGTTAATATAAACACATTCACACACACACACCGACACAACCATCATGGTTGGGAAAAATTATTGTTCTATATTTTCTAAAATGAAAACTTAATTTTCTTACTTGGGCTTTTCAGCCCATTTTCAATGTTTATCAAACTCAATCTCTCATGCTTAGGCCTTTGACTAAGTTATTCTCTTGAGCCTTACACTTAAATATTTAACTAAAATACTCAGAAATTTTATAACTATTTCTCAGGCACTTAAAAAACATGTTTTCCAGTGAAGAGTCTACACTTCTCTGTGTATGAATACTCAATTTTATTTTTCTCTATTTATTTTTGATTACTTAATGGTTTAAGATGAATAGATGTTAAACTCAGTCTCCAATCTTTGATTTTATTCTTTTCAGTTTTTATGGTATAATTGTTTCTAAGAGGGGATCTTGGAGTCAGACTGCCAAGACAGGAAACCAGATTCCCTGCTTCATATAACTATGATCTAAGACTCCATTTTACAACTCCCTGCCTCAGTATAATCACCTATAAAAATCAAGTGATATGCCAGGCACGGTAGCTCACACCTGTAATCCCAGCACTTTGGGAGGCCACGGCAGGTGAATCACCTGAGATCAGGAGTTTGAAATCAGCATGGCCAACACAGCAAAACCCTGTCTCCACTAAAAATATAAAAATTAGCCAGGTGTTGTGGTGTGTGCCTATAATTCCAGCTACTTGAGTGGCTATGGCAGGAGAATCATTTGAACCCAGGAGGCTGAGTTGTAGTTAGTCAAGATTATGCCACTGCACTCCAGCCTGGGAGACAGACTGACACTCCATCTCAAAAAGTACAACAAAAAAAGGAAATGATAATAAAATTGTCTTTGGTTAATTTTGTTAGGAGTTAATATACTATTTGTATAACTACTTTCTTTTTTACCTCACTATAGGCAGGGACCAAAGATTGTTAATTATTGATTTGATCCTGTTTTACTTGATATTTAAGATACCAGTGAGAACTTCCACTTCTTTTTTTTCCCCCTTTCTGAGACAGAGTCTCCCTCTATTACCCAAGCTGGAGTACAGTGGCAGGACCATAACCCACTAGAGCCTTGAATTCCTGGGCTCAAGCAATCTTCCTGCCACAGCTTCCCAAGTATTTGGGACTATAGGCATGCACCACCATACCAGCTAATTTTAAAATTTTTTTATAGAGATGGAGTCTCCATATGCTGCACAGGGAACTCCTGCTCTCAAGGGATTCTCCCAACTTGGCCTCCCAAAGTACTAGGACTATAGGCATGAGCCATCACATCTAGACTGCAGTGGAACTTCTTGATGCTACCTAGAGCTTTGGCTCATGTCCATCCTAAAGTGGATCTAATCAGTTTGTAGTTATTGCCTCTTCCTGAATGTGTAATTGAAATGGATATATATGGCAGTTACCAGAACTCTATCACATTCTTCCTGACCTGTAGAGTAAGGGACATTATTATAGCAGGACCAAGGGGAAGCCTCTGAAATTCTCCTCTACTGACAACACAACATATAAAAAATAATAACCACATTCCCTAAGGAATAAAATTGGTCACTGCCACGACAAAACACTCGGAAGTTACAGGGGATGGTAGTCCCTTCTATAACCCTATTCACTTAACCTATCCGGCCTCTACCAAAACCAGATGGATTATAGAATGAATGCAGATTACCATAAACTTAAATCAACACTTATGAATGCTTTCCAGGATGTGCTATCTTCACCGAGCAGAGCATAGTTTCTGGTACTTTTAATGGGGCTCATGATTTGGTGAATGTTTCTTATCTACACTCCTTTTGAGGGAAAATCAAAACAATTTGCCTTGTAAGTATAATAACACTGCTTCACTGTTTTATGTCAGGGATATGTCACTTCTGTTCTCAATTTAATTTACATTTTTTAAAACGTCGTGCTAATGTAATATATTAATAATATTACAGACCGGGCCCTGGAGGACATGACTGTAATTCCAGCACTGCAGGAGGCCAACACGGGCAGACTGCTTGAGCCTAGGAGTTTAAGATCAGCCTGGGTAACATAGTGAAATGCCAGCCCTACAAAAAATACAAAAATTAGCCAGCCATGGTGGTGTGCCCCAGCAGTCCCAACTGCTAGAAATGCCAAGGCAGGAGAATCACTTGAACCCAGAAGGTTGAGGCTGCAATGAGCTGTGATCCTGCCACTGCACTCCAGCCTCAGGGACACAATGAGACCCTGCCTCAAAATAATAGCAATAATAATTATATATTCATTGGTGCAATAATCAGGAAGTGGCAAGTTTCTTAAATACAGTAAAAACTATAACATTGAATGGAAGTAAAATACCAGAATAAAAGAGATAAACCTGAGAAGGTTCAGAGACCTACAACATAGGTGATATTTTAAGGCGTTCAGTGTCCCTAGGATACATGTAGAAACAATCTTTTTTAAAGTAAATGGCATGTTGCTTTCTCTATATATTTCCTATCACTACAAAAGAGGCACCATTCTGGGGGGGGCCTATTGAGATTTTGAGCCAACATATTCCACATTTGAGAATATTGCTCTGACTCATTACCAAAATTTCTAAAGGCTACTGGTCTCAGGTGGAACCCAGAACAAAAGGCGGCTCTACGGCAGATACAGGCTCTGCCCCAAGCTGCTCTGCCCACTGTGTCAGATGATCCAGCAGAATTCAGAGCTGCTAGAGGCATGCACAGTGGGCGTTATAGGATTCTATACACGTCTCTGACAAGCCTGTAGGAGAGCGGAGAGAAAATCTTATGAAATTAGTGCAAGACCATTCCCTCTTCAGCAAAGGAGTATCTTCTGTCTGAAAAAACAAAACAGCAAGTGCAGAACATTAATCCAAGCATAGAGTCCCTCTAAGCACAAGCCCCTCTAAGCACAAAAACCTGTGCAGCTGAACAAGTCATATGCTCATAAAGCCAGCCATAATTGGAGGGCATGAGCACATCTGAGTGGCACAAGGAGTGGGCAGTATTGGGCAAAAACATGTGCTTTCTCAGATTCCCTTTACTAGCACCTTGCCTGATCCAGATCATCTTTCCATTTAGGACTTGAATGGATCATCGCACTATAAGAATGAAGTCTGACTTTCATAACCTCTACCAAGGGACTGGATAGTGTTAAGACAAAACAGCAGAGATGGTAGTTCTGCCTCAGGAAAACCGTGGCCAATGGGAAATCAAAGACAGAAGACAGCTGAGCAGATACATTCTCCCTTCTCTCACTTCTATGGACTAATGCTGGTTGTGGTTTCCCCTTGCTGCCATTCTGGAAAAGTGCTGGGAGCCAAGGGCATGCATCTGATGACCACCATGCTGTCTCTCTCACCTCACTGTGAAGTGGCTGCCAGCAGAATTAGACCATACATCACCACACATTGTTTCACATTTTTTCTTATCTCAATTTCCACATGTCCCTGCTCTTTTTGTCTTAAACTTGCCTTCAAATAAATGTCATCACTTTAATATCAGGTATTACATAAAAAACATT
The DNA here is from genome assembly GCF_001604975.1 of Cebus imitator. Lineage (NCBI taxonomy): Eukaryota > Metazoa > Chordata > Mammalia > Primates > Cebidae > Cebus > Cebus imitator. The sequence goes on along the minus strand of NW_016107975.1, from coordinate 84,769 downwards.
TTAGTAAAGTAACTGGTTACTAGCTCGTTGTTTTGAAATAAAATGCCATTTTTGTTTACATAACAATCAATTAGAAAATATCATAATACAAATATGTAATTCACAATAAAAATATATATACATATAGACAAAAGTCTTTTATGTGCTTTTTTAAAATATTGTAATAAGTGCCTTCTAATTTTGATGTTCTACCTTGTCTCCAATTCAGACACCTGATGCAGCTGAATCAAGACTATATTATTGTGATATTTCCCCCAAAATTGTAGAATAGCCAAACCATTCCTCTGAGGAATGATCCTTCTTGGATAAGTGTGTAACCTCCACTGGAGACCACAACAGGGGAATTCATGCAACTGTAGATTTTGTGATGAGTTTCCTTTTCATTGGTTTACCACATCAACTTACCCATTTTATCCACCCATTTATTTGTTCATTAAAATATCATTTTTGACCATCTATTCTTTGTGCTAGGTTCTAAGTCCTGGGAGTCAACAGAAAGCAAGACAGACATGGTATCTTTTTTTTTACGGTGCTTACATTGTACTGAGGAAGATATATAATTTTTAAAATACATAAATCAGGTGTGAGGATGATTTATCTTAAGGTTTAAATAACATTGTTAAAATTTCATAACATCAAGAATTAATACAGTCATCTAGAATTTAGCTGTGAACAAGATTGTACATTTCCTTCTTAATAGAATTAATTAATAGAATTTCCTATTAATGAATATGTTAACATACTTTCATTTCATCATTGACAAAAAAAATTACAATGCTAAAGCATACCCTATAACACATAGATTTTATAGATGCTATTTTAACATTAACAAAAAGTTTCACTGAATTATTTTCCATAATTTCTACACTATTTTTACATTGACAGTTTTGTTTTTTTTTTTTTTTAAGAAAAAGGAAGATTTGAGTTGTCTTATCTAAAGTTTAGAAGGAATTTTATAAATGGAAGATAAGACTATAATTCACAATTCAGGGGCTTAGAAGTGCATTAGAAAAAATACCAAAATAATTTACATCAGCTCTCAACTTCAAAAAAAGCTTTTCTTTAGTTCAAAAGCTGGAAGAAATGACTTTTCTTACTGCATATGGAAACTGATAATAGCAATCAAGGTCATGATCATGATTTTTCATCCCTATTATAAAAGAGATTTTTTTCCTAAGCCATTCACATACTTGTGTTAAATCTGCTACTCCTCAGTAGTGTTTACGGTAGGCAAAGACGAAATTTACTCTACATATGTTTGTCACCCAAACTTTATTGTGTGCATCGTTTTCTAACAATAATTGTGTTTGCTTTATATTAAACATAAAATAGGAACTCACAATGAAATAAAACCCCGAAGACATATCCTCATTATTGATTTAGAATTAAATGATCTTACCATCCAAAAAGTTAGAGGTTCAAACAATGAATTCTAACCACACTGTGGTATATTTGTGTGGTGCAAATAACAATACAAAAGAGCAATATTTTTCCCGAGATAAGCTGTTAGTTCTTAATAATTATGAATAGGCAACATAAATTCTTCAAATGAAATATAAAATACATGTATGAAATACACAAGGCTTCATAATTCTGAGGAACTTTTATCATATTTTGTATAATTTGGCAGTTTGTGTGAAAAAACAATAAAGAGTATGTTATTGTCGATGTTCTTAAGTTTTCATACACACATAAACACACACACACACACACACGCTTTTTTAGATTAACTTTAGGTAAAAGACTTTTATAGGTATACATTTGAAATTATTCATATACATATATTACAAAAAACCAGTAAGAAATATAAAATGTTTCATACACCACCAGTTTGTTTTCTGCTAGAAGATGTACAATGCCCTTCTTGTGATTCTATGGAGATGAAGATTTCTGTCGTTTCACCCAGTACCTCACTTGCCACCAAACTGAAAGAAAAGTCTGCTTTAGCTTCTTGTTTCCCCAAATCAGGATGAATGGGTGGGCTGAAGGATAGCTGAATCTAATAGCTTGGCAGAACATAAAGACAGCTTTCTTTTCCATGTTCTCAAAACTCTGAACTGATATTATTACAGACAGAAAGTAAGTGGCACATAACAAGAGGAAGGAGATCACGGTTTGCAAAGCTTTTATGTGGACTTTGGTGCTGGGATCTTGACATCTTTTGCCATGAAGCTGCATCTTCTTGAGATGTTTACACAGAGAACAGATTAATAGCAGAAAAGATATCAGGGTCAGAGTGAAGGGTGCTAAGTTTGCTAGCAGGTTTATAGTCAAATTTGACAGGGACATCGCATTCCTCAATTTGATCTTCCAAGTCATGTTTCCTTCATATTCTTCTGTCCATACAATCTCATTCACGTTTACCACAAAAAGCTGACAAATCAAAAGTAGCAAAGGCCCCAACATGATCACCCGAATGACACTCGTAACTCTCCTCTTTAAGCGAAGAAAAATAAAGTTGGAGAAATTGACAATCTTGAGCAAATAAAATATGCTGAGGCTAGTAGCAAGCCAGTTGCTGAAATGGCTGGTTACTGCCCAGAAGCTGTAAGTAGTAATTCTGACTTCTGCAGTCTTATAAAAAGCTGGATTCAATACAGTTGAATACCAATGTAATAATAATACCCAGAGCAAACCAACTCTGGAGACCGCCAGAGCAGTGAGAATTTGGTCAGCAAAGGAGATCTTTTGTCTCTTGACCCACTCAATGGAATTTACCAATGCTATGAAGCCATTAGCAAAATTTCCAAGAACAAATGTAACCACTACTAGAATGGAAAAAATGATGGGTAGAAAAGTTATCATATCTGAACAGACAAAAAGGAATTTTTTAAATGCTGGTATAATATCACTGATTGTGATTGCTTGAATATCCTGGCCTTAAATTCTATATGTACCTGATTTGTGAATATGCTGTGACATTCTTTTTACTTTTAATTGTTGTGACCAGTGTCAAGCCAGAAATCACCATGGCATGCTAATGCCTGAGTTCAATCCTCTCTTTATGGAAAACATTCTTATTTTCAAAACAACTCAAATTAACTCATTCATTCACTGTCTGTTCTTGTTGTAGGCTGGAATTATTCATACTGAAATGGACGGGAAGCCTGAATTCTCATTTGCTAATATGTAAATAAGGATATATTATCTTTCAGTGTTTGCAGTTTTTCCTTGTGTAACCTCTCCATCATTTGTCTTTAGCGACTTCAGTTGTTAGGGAAGTTTTATAACCCAATACATAAATCATATAGTAAATGCCTAAATTGTTAAAGGGAGTTTGATCATAACTAAGATCATCACCAATATGGACTTTTTTTTAATTTCAGATTTAAATACAAAGAATCCAAACTTCTTTTATCAAAAGCATCTAAGATTGTCTTGAGAACTACAGGCAGGCCAATGCTCCTTAAGATCTGGTTGCTGCTAATAATGCATAACTTCTTTGTTCACAAGCTCATAAATACACACATATGCACACTACTTATGAATGGAACACATTATTTTCTTGAATTTCCAAAATAAAAAATGGGTTTCCAGGAAATTGTCCAGGTGAAATTTGTCCTATTTACCACTCAGGGTTTTCATCCCATGAATGCTATTTAGTTATCAAACATATCTCTAATTCTTAGGCCTTTGGTATAGTTTCTCTCAAGTCTAACATTTAAATATTTATTTAATTAAAATATTTAGCAATTTTATAAGTATTCCTAAGTACCAGACCCTTTGATAGATAATGTTGCAGTATCCTCCCATCACAAGAACACTGACTACCTTGCCCCTGAACTTAGAGTTCAATCATTTAACTTGTTTTGATAAACAGAATATTGCTACACTTTGCATAGAGATTTGAGATGGCTTCCATATAAAGGATTCTTCCTCTTTCCATTTACCATGAGACTATTGCCTGGCTAGTACATGTTTACAGGAAAATGAGAGACTAGTGAAGTCAGACTGCCCCCTCCCGACCCTGCAATCCAGACTAAATTGGCCAAACTCTACCTCCAAGATGCAGAATTTTGCCTATCTCAAATCACCAGAGCCATCCACCAAACTCAGATTAGAAAAACAAAATCCAAAGACATGTGAGGTATAAATATCTAACACAGTTTTGGAGGGTTTTCTCTTGCAGAAAAACATAACTAATAAAAGAACTCTGCTAAACCAAGAATGTGGGGAATATGTACAAGCTAGTTGTGTCAGGAATTCAGGAGCCAAAAGAAAAAACAGACGGGAAATGGCAATGGTTTGTTCCTGTGAGGCGGATAATTAAGGCTAGAAGAAATCCTTTGGAAAGATCTGAGGTTAGCAGGTAACAACATCTCAAATTTCCTCAACTTGCAACTAACTAAGAAAGTTCCTACTTCAGCTCTCTTAGAGTTGTATAAGAATGTATACACATAATTGATTTTTCCCCTCAGTATATAATGAAATGAGTAATAATCATTTCTATGAGACATTTCTCCTAATTAAAAATTTTATATTAAAATTATAATGCACACTTAGAAATAAACCAAAACAAAAATGGCAAATACAGCAATGTATCATAAACACTCAAGTAACCATCATGCAGGGCAAGACAAGGAACACCAAAAACAGTCTATGTCCACCCCCATGCTACTTTCCAAGCCCCTAAAACTTTCTTCACATCTTCTAAGATAAGCAATATCCATAATTTATGATGACGGTTTCCTTGATTTTCTTTATACTTTACCAAATAATTATGCAACCCTAAACTACATAGCTTGGTCTGGCCTGCTTTGAACTGTATAGGTGCAATCCTACATGTTCTTTTTGTATGTGGCTTCTTGGACTAAACATTATGTTTCTGAAATTTAATCCCATAATTGCATGTACATGTGATTTTTTTTCATGTCTCTATATTATTCCATTGTATGGATTTACTGTAATGATTCATCTGTCCTTAATATATATTTGGCCAGCTTCTTTTTTGAACATTTATGAATAATTCTACTAGAGCATTCTTTCACAAATCATTTGATACAATTCCATTGTATATATACCTATGAGTAGAATTACAGGATCTTTGTTCAAAATCTCATCATAGACACAGAAAAGTTCAAAGAATAATTTAACTGAATTTATCCCTGTCACCTTTACCTCCAGTCTATTTTTTGCCATTTGCATATATATTATCAATTATGTAATTATCCCAATAAGATATTATTTTATACAGTAAACATTCATTTAGAAGTATCCACATATTTATCATTTTCATTAATTGTATTCCTTCTTGCATGTTCTTAATATTTTCAATAATTCTTATTGGTCAGGCAGGGTAGCTCACACCCATAATCCCAACATTTTGTAAGGCTGGGGCAGGGGCACCCAGGAGTTCAAGACCAGCCTGTGCAACACAGCAAAACTGTCTCTACAATAAATAAAAAAGTTAGACATAGTGAAGCTACTCACAAGGCTGAGGTGGGAGGATGGTTTGAGTCCAGGAGTTCCAGACTGCAGTAAGCCATGATCTGACCACTGAACTCCAACCTGGGCAACAGAGTGAGACTCCAACTCTACAAACAATAATAATAATAATAATTTTTCTTTTAATTAAAAATATTATTTTAAGTTTCTGTTTATCAAGGTCTATTCTACTTTTGAAATACACTGAACACATGATTCCATTCAACTCTAGCTTCATTTTTGTCTTTTACAAATCAGGTTGTCATTTAGACAGTTACTCCCTTTAACATAACCTATCTTTTCCTCTAGTTACTTTTCAGATTTTCTATTTGTCTTTGATGTCCTGTCATTTTATGTTAATTTGTTTTTAGTTAACACATCTGAAGTTTGATTATTTCTAAAAATATAAGAACTGATACATTTTATCACATTTAGAAAAATCTCCACATTGTTTCTGCCCCATTTTCTCTCTTCTAATTTTCCAGAACTCCAGAAATATGTTGGATGTTCTGATTGTAGCCTCAATGTCTCTTACCCTCTAACCTTATATTTTCCATCTCTTGATCTTTTTATGCTTCATTCTGGGTAGTTATCTTCCAGTTCACTAATTCTTTCTTCTCTTATGTTTAATGGTTGTTAACTCTGTCTATTGGATTCTCAATATTGATTATTTTTGTCTTATTGTTTTAGGGGTAGAAATAAACTTTTGCTCTCCTTCTATGAATCATTTTTTAATGGAGGAACTAAACAAACTATTCCTAACACCAAGTTCTTAAAAAAAGAGCTTTTATAAATTTTTCGTACACCTGACATGAAAATGGTAACGATTTTCTTCTTTGCGTAATAGTTTGGTCACAGAAGAGAATGAAAGCATGATCTAGGCATTCTCCTGAAAGTTGGAATAAACTGGAAATTGATTTGATGTGAGTAGCTTTTTTTGGATAGTAGCTTGTCTGTTGCTGGGTCATCACCACAAAGTCTCCTCACAGAGAAATTCAATGAGCAGCATTGCATCTCAAAATGTCACTGCAATTAATAGTATATAGTACCTCAACCACAGCTCCACCTTTCTATTCCATCATTTAAATTTTACTCTGTTTTTATTAACATAAATTGTTATTAGCAGAAATCAGGACTTCTTAGTTTATAACAAACTTTAAAAGATCAAATAGTACAACAGTACTCACAAGTTTATCAAAAAATGAAGGACATCTGTTATAAGTAGATTTTAAGTCCCAAGGAAACACAACTGAATCCGGTGCCTTTATGGAATTCCACCATTTATTCCCTATCCATGAATATAGTTGTAGTTATAGAACTATAACCTTCAAACTCCATCATTACTCACTCAAGTGTGACAGAAGATCTGAGGTCTTACCTCTGTTTGACACTTTGGTCCTAAAATCCTCTCTTTAGAAATAAAAGCTTGCTCATAAAATGTGTTATTTGCTTTATCCTTCTTATTAAGGAGTTTTATTTACACTAAAATCTAAATTGTTTCTATAGTGATCATAGGGAAATGAGGATTAGTTTAAGGTCATCCATAAATAATTATTTGCTTAAGCAATGTATTATAAATGAAACCACACTTAATTTCTCAATATAAATTATTGAGCTTGACTTGACCTTTGCTATTTACCACTGTAACTTTCCCACAATGATGATCTTTTTAAAATTACCTATTTTCCAAATTATGTAAATATGTCAAAAATAAATCATTTAATGAGATAGATGTAGATATAATGATGATGATGATAACAAAGGCAGGTAAAAGGGAGGATGCTATTTGATAAATGTAATTTCAGTCTCATTTCTTAAATACTAGAGTTCAGGGTGATGAGAAAACACTATTAATCTTCCTCATGACCTCATGATTCCTATATTATTTTCAGCATCAGGCTTAGACAAATACCCTCATGTGATATTTCATCAAGAATAATGTAAAACCAACATATTTTCAATGATTTTTTTTTCTTTTACTACATTTTAAAAAATTATAGCAAAAGTGACCTCCAACAATTAGGATTCTATTTTGGGCTTTTGGGGGCATTTTTCAATATGAACATGGACTAATGCTCTAGATATAACACAGTATATCAATTTTATTTCATGTTTTAATCACATCATTAGCAAGCTAAATTCTTGCAAATGCTTTTTCACATTCTTAGCTATGGTGACTAAATCTGGATGATTTTACTATAACAGTCAAATTAGTATATTTGCACAAACATACTGAAATATCATACTGAATATGTTTTATACCTTAACAAATTTGCCTTTCTATGATTTTTTCTCTAATGTAGAACCAAAACATTTATAGTAACAAAATATTTTTCCCAAGTGTACACATAAATAGTATTGTGCAATTAGAACACTAACAATATGAATATTTCATTTAGAGACACATTTTGGGACAATAGGTCTACATATTTAATGTCCATTATACTATAATTTTTTGGAAATTCATGACTTTCTGACACTTTGAAATGTGTATCATTAATAATTAAATTGGAAATAAGAAAAAAGGCATCTAGCAATCATTCATATTCAAATTTTGATGTTTCAAATTAATAACAGCATTAAGAGGGTGGATTTACAATTATCTTTTTCTTTTTTTTTTTTTTCATTAATTTAAGAAAAGTTTTGGGCCAGGTGTAGTGGCTCACACCTGTAATCCCAGCATTTTGGGAGGCTGAGGCAGGTGGATTCCCTCAGCACAGGAGTTCAAGACCAGCCTGGGTAAGATGACAAAATCCTGTCTCTACCAAAAATAGAAAAAATTAGCAGGGCATGGTGGTGGTGCACACCTGTTGTCCTAGCTGCTCAGGAGGCTGATAGGGGAGAATCACTTGAGCCCAGGTGGCAGAGGTTCTATTGAGCAGAGATTGCACTTGTGCACTCCAGCCTGGACAAAAGATTGACACTCTGTCTCAAAATAAAAAAGAAACTTTTAAATTCTAACTTGGATTTCTTAGTACCATAATGCTCTATTCTCCTTTATTCAGCAAACACTCTAATTACAATGGTATCTATGAGAATATGCATATCACCTTAATTTTATACTTAGAAATGTACTTTGCTGCCGAGTCTGTCCCATAGACTTTGGCCTAGTGAAGGATGAAAGGAGTACTCAGACACAGGTATTTTGCATGAGAGCAACTAGGGGACTGCTGGAGAGAGCAGTCCTGATAAGCCAGAGCCACTTGCCTTTATTCAGTACTGGTATAATGTCAAAGGCTTGGAGCCAACACAATTTGTGGGTAATTAACATTGTCCCTCCCCATTGCAGGGAGCAGTCTTGCATGTGGATGATCAAAGGTCAGTCTCCAGATAACATAAGTAAACTTATCTAGATAGATTTCTTTACACTCCCTGTTACCTACTCCTTGCCCTTAGTCTCAGGGTAAGAGAATTAGCTGCCTTCAGCTTTATACTCTCTGGAAGCTTTGCAGAGCCTTCTGACCTTTCAAAAGGCCTGCTTCTTTCCCTATAGCTTCTCCCACAACCCTGACCAATCTCCTATGTCTCCCCCTTTTCTGTTTTTTGCATCAGGTTTTGTTGATTGAAGAGTACAGATGTGTGCAGCAGTAGGTTTATAAGAGGTAGCAGTTACAGCTCGTTTTCCAGCTTTGCATCCTACAATTAGTAAATAACATGAGATAAAAAGGAGTATAATCAGTAATATCCTTTTCCAACCAAGGAGTGACCCCCAGGAGTAGGGGTCTATCCAGGAGAGATGTTTTTGTACATCCTTCCATATGGCTGTTTGCTGGGCATGTAGATCTATGGTGTTTAGAGATTCTCGAATTTTAGTTTTAAGTTGCTTTACATCTGCTGTTAAAATTATCACGTAAGATTCCCCAGAGGTGTTGTTTCACCTCATCTCAACTACGTATTGATTGATGTCAAGGTAGAGAGGTGACACAGATATGCTTATGCTCCCAGTCGCAGTTTAATTGCTGTCAGAATGCCAGTGCATCTTGCCATTCCTCTATGTACTCCAAGTCAGCCTTGAGGGCTTGCAGACATGCAAGAATTTTTTTTGATCTATACCCTGCTGTAGGAGGACTTCATTAGACACATTTCTGGCCAAGTTATCCACAAAGGTGGCTGTTTGTACTGATTCAGTATGCAACAGCAACACTAGCAGTGGCTAGGATGACTATGGCTGAGAATATAGGACTATAAGTATACCTAGGAATCTTTTGTGTCTGACCTGGGACAGGGCACATTCTAAGGTGGCAAGAGCAGAGAAACCCTGCCAATCGCATGTCAAATTGACTGGTAGGAATGCTTCAGGTTGTCTCCTTAATACCATGACACTAGTAATATTTAAATTAGATGTATTGTAATTAGTGATACCTGAGGCGAACCAAGCCTGTCTTGGCACTTGGGTCACAAACATGAAGTTTTGGGGTGTAATGGAAATATTGGTTCCCATACGGAAAACATATGGATGGCTAGCACAAATTAGTCACTGACCTGTGTCATTATGAATAAAGGTCATAGTATAATTTTTACTGGAATTATAATATACCTCACACCAGGTGTTAAAGGTGGTTGTAAGATGTTCCAGGTGCCATAAAGTGTCTTGGAGTGGCATGGACTCTACTTGGGGTATGGAATATACCAGCCCCCATTGACCCAAATCATAGGACAATGGGGTGTGCCTATGAAACTGATTGATGCCACGATGGATGCAGACATCAGTATGGTCACCCTGCAAATAGCCATGAGGGCTCCAGTCTTAAGAAATTATAATTGCCTAACTGGAGGCTACAGGATTGTCCCCCATGATAGATCTCCCAGCTAAGGTGGAATCCATTACTTTTCTGGCTTTGTTTTTTAGCACAGGGAATAATGTTGGGGAAAGTGTTGCATTTCCTGGTTTGAAGCTACCTGAAACCAAAAATGTTAAGGCATTTCCTTTGCCGTGATGTAGCCATAATTGTGTTTGAGCAAGTACATAGTAAGGGTTAGAACTTTTATAACTTATACACAGTGGGAGGATTGTGGAGTGATATGTAGTGCCATTAATGAGGGACCCTACCAGGGGTAAGTCAATCCCTCCTAGCCAAGCAGTTACATTATTAGAAGCTGGGAAGCGGGTGTCTGCCCAGGTAACAGGGTGGAAGAAAGGTGGATCTAAGAGATGAGCCCAATAGAGAGTAGTAGGTGCGGTGCAAGTTGCAGGCAGAGTGAGAGAATAAGAAAGGATAATACCCTATAAGAGCTGCAATGTACAACAGAGAGCATAGCATGGAACAAATCATCTGGAGGGAATGGTGCCTGTGTCAGAACTGCTAGGTCTCATGGTATTTTTAACTTCAGAAGAATCAAACTCATCCAAAGAGGCTTTGTCACTTTGTATATCTACCAGTAATGTATAAGGATTCTAGTTGCACCCCCATCCTAACCAATTAATATTGTCAGTCTTTCCAATCTTTTCTCTCCTTCTCTCCTTCATTTTTCTGTTTCTGTTTGAATAATACATAATAATCTGCCTTCAATATTACTGATTCTGTCTCTGCTGTTTCCAGTCTGTTGGTAAACTGCCAAAAGAATCTTTCACCTCCAACATCAAGTTTTTCATTTGAGCCTCTTAGTTTTTATCTCTCTACTAAAATTTCCAGTTTGAGCATTTTATCTTTTCCACTAGATTTTTAACATATTAATCATAATTATTTTTAAAGGTTCTGTCTGATAATTTCAACCTCAGGCCATTGTTTTCTCTTGACAATGACTGAGGTTTTGCACATGTATTCATATTTACAGTGAATCCTGAAATAAATCCTAAATATTACCACTCAAACATGGACTTCCCTCTTATTCTGTCAAACTAGTAGTGTGTAAAATTAATCCAATCTGTAGTTTACCTGTATTTAGATTCCAAAGGCTCCAGTGGTGGAATGCCAGTAACTTGTGTTTTGGAGACTGGAGTGCCAAAGGGATTCTCAATGTTTTGTGTTCAGCTTCAAGAGTCCACACATGCACTGTAGAGAAGGCTCTCTTTCTACACTAGTGTCCCTCTCCAAGTATACTGGCATTGCATGTTAATCAGAGAAAAGTTCATGGTGGGGCAATGGGAGCTCTTCATTCTCCAACAACGGCCCTGTCTACGTACCTTTGCCTCAGACATGGGACTTTCTTAATGCTCCCACAACTCCCACAACAAGAAAAACTGCCTAAAATCAGTGCAGGATCCTGGCTGAAAGCTGGTTTTCTTCCCCTCCTCCAGTGGCAATAGGTTTTCACCAGGTGTCAGTATCGGAGTCCACGGCAGGCAACCTTCCTGCCCCTCCCTGAGTGTCAGCCAATCAATGTCTTATATCACTGGAGGGTCTTGATACCACCAGGCTAACTGCCCCCTTCCTGCAGCAAATGGCTTTTGCCTGGTGTTCATGCAGAGTCCAGGGTTGGTGGGTTTTCTGTCCTCCCTCAGTGGCAGATCCTTTCTGTTTAGCCAGCATGTAGCCCAGAACAAGTAAGTTTCCCGGACTTCCCCTGTGACAACAGACCTCTAATACGTAACAGTGCAGACCCAGGAGTGCAGGCAGGTTTCTTACTTTACCCCTGGTGCCAATCAGCTATTGCCCAACATCAGAGTAGGGTCCAAGTTACAGCGGATTCTGTGCCCCTCACTCAGCAGCAGGTAGATCTTGCTTAATAAAGACCCAGACATGTAGTTTTCCTGCCCGTCCCCTAACACTGGCCAGCAACCACCTTTACTCATGCAGCATCCACAGTGTAAATGGGCTTCTCCAGCTTCTATTACTCCTCTTTAAAACTTAAGAAGACTTTGTTCCCACTTGGTTTAGATTTGCACTACTGCTATAACAAATTATCATAAATTTAGTGGCTTAAACACTACAAAATTATCTTATAGTTTTATAGACCAGAAGTCTGATATATGTCTTACTAAGCTAACATCAAGGTGTCAGCAAGGCCACATTGCTTTCTGGAGGCTCTAGGGGGAAAATCCATTTCCTTGACATTCCCAACTTCTAGAAACTATCTGCAGACCTTGGCCTGGGGCCTCCTTCGTCTTCAAAGTCAGAAATATTGCATCACTCTAACCCTAGTTAAGAAATAATCTGTTTTTAAGGACTCATATGATTAGACTGAACCCACCTAAATAATACAGGATAATCTCCCACCTCAACGTGCATACCCACAATTATATTTCCAAAGTCCCCATGCCATATAATGTAACATACTACCAGGTTCCAAAGATTATGACACAGATATCTTTGGGAAAGCCATTATTCTGCCTCCTATACCATATACCATAAAGGAGCTTCATTAGGTTTCCTGCTCTGTCCTCAATCTTTCCAGTAAGCATTCAGTAGAAGCCCAAAGGGAAAAGCTGGCAATTACAGATCATTCCTGTGTCTGGGTCTCCCAGGTATTCTAAACTGTCACACTAAACTACACTCAACCTTTGTAAGCATTGGTTATAATTTCAGCCATTTTCTTCTTACCTACAAAATGCCAGAGAACTTTTCTAGAGCTATGCCACAGATGAAACAATTCAAGTGTCCTATTTGGAAAGGCTTGTCATCTTTTGAAATTCAGTTTACCTGCTCACCTTGTAACTTCAGTTCTAACAAGCTCAAAATAAATTATGACTTTTTAGCCTACCTAGTTTACTCTCCTTGTTACAGCAGAAGCAACATTCTCTTTTGGTTTTCTACCACCTAAAAGGAAGAAGGATTCTCAAGCTGCTTTTCAAAGTGCATGCATAAATGCATACTATACCATATTCTTCCACATGCACGGTTTACAAATGTCTCAATCAAAAAAAAAAAAAATAGACTCAGGTATAGGTGATTTTTCAGGCAACCTCTCTGGCCTTATAGCCAAGAATAAAATAGACCTTAATAATCTGACAATTATTGTGTTTCATTGTCTAAAAGAGAGTTGGGAGGGGAGAAAAAGAAAAGCCTTGCTTGAAATGTGGAAATAAGAGTATACGTTTAGTTCTGAGAATGTTCTGGTGAGAATTACAATGATGCCAAACTATATGTACATATTAAAGCCATAGGAAAAAAAAAGAAAGAAAAATGAAAGAGTTTTTATGTGGGCTTCTACTTGATTTTTTTTTTCTTATACAAAAAAAAAAAAAAAAAAAAACCAACCAGTTTTTGTCAAGATTTTCAAGGGGTCAAGGTTTCCCTTCATATCAAGAATATAATCTTCCACAGCATTATCAATGAGGTCTGACTCAGCTTGCTCTTCCGAAGAATCAGAATCAGAGTAATCAGAAGGTTGCTACTATCTGCAAAAGTATCATACCCAGCAGGCTGTTTACCATAAAGTGAATCAAATATGCTATAAAAGTTAAAAAACAGTACATGATAAAAATGAAATAAGAAAGATTACAGACTCCAAAGAACACTGATTTCCCAATGGAATGTTAATAAACAAAGGAATCCATTAGAATCATAATATTCACATCATTAATTCTACACTTTATCCAGAGGAAAAATGGCTGAGAAAAAATAGCTATCTTGAACCATCCCACCTCCAAAAATTATTAGGCAGATAGCAAACCAGAGGGCTGAGTATCAATCAGTGTCCAAAAAGAAATCATACTTTGTTCTAGTTTAGTATTAGCACAAGTTAATGGTGTGGTATGAATGTAAGTATAAAAATAGTAAGCAGTATTAAACACAGCCAATAAACTGTGGAGGTGGCTAAACTGATGAAAAGTCAGTTAAAGGAATCTTCCAATACCTGAGCCAGTAATGCAGTTAATCTGTACAATCAAGCCATTTCCAAACATTCAAGTCATGAATTCTCCTAATATCACCATCAGCAAAATATTATTCCTCATAACTAGAACACATAAAGAAAAATCTTAATCTCTCATGTTGTAACTGATCATCTGCTTCAGTGTGACATATCTGATGCGTGATTGTACAGTCTTGATCCAGAAATTGCCCAGTGTTACTATGGAACCTAATCATTGGTATAATCAATACAATCTGTTATCCTTTCAGAACTATTCTAAATCTGTGTAAAAGTTTCCTATAACTCTCAAGCAGTTTCTGGGTGATGACTGAAAGTTTGAACTCAATTTGTTAGCATGCAAATGTGGGGCAAACTCTTTCACTGATTTGCAAGTTTTCTCTTGCCTTTGGGATTCAATCCTATGAATCTGGTTCTCGAATTCTGAATGCATCTTATATAATAGAGAACTTACCTTGGCAAATTCTCAAAAAAGGAATTGAGAATTTGACAATATAGTACTTTGCAGATCCACTGAAGCCAACCTTAAACTTTGCCAAAGGATCAAACAAGAAGTTATAAAGTATTAGAACTGGAATATAACATCAAAAATAGGGAAATTTTAAAAGATTAGGAAGAGAAGGCCAAGTAAGAGTCAATGAAATAACACCCAGAGAAATGGCTTAAGATATGTTACTGTTGACAGCCTGTTTATATGTGCCTATTGAGAAGTGTGGATTAGACATTCAAATCTAAACATCAAGGGGCAGATAAAAACGACAACTATCTAAAATATTGGTCCTATCCCATTCTCAGGTGGAAAGAAAATCTTTCCTCAGCTCTAGAGCATTAAGGAGTAGGATCTGGAGCAATGTGACTGTTCTTTGCCTAGTCCCTTCCCATTATAACAGAACCTCAACCTGGCCACGTTATCAGTGGGTGGCTGCTATTTTTCCCAAGGTCTCAGGGTAGAAGACAAGGTTTTCATGGAGTTACCCAGAGCTGGAGCAAGTAGGACATCAAGGGTGGCACAAAAGAGGAATAGAAGAGAGAATGAGTTCACATCACTTTACACGTTTGTAAAAGTGTAAATTTTACATGAAAAATAAAATGAAATAAATTTTACATGAAAAATGAAAAATCCAAGAATGTAATGATTTCTGTGACCCTGAATGGCTCTATGTATTAGTCTTTCAATTTTGAAAGGGAGCAAATTATATTTGTGAACTGAAAATACACATCTCCCAGTTCTCAGAATTGATCATTAATTTTACACTGCTTTTCAGCCTCTACACCAGTATTTCTGAAACTGTCATACGTAATTCCTCTAAGTGCCATCTCGCTGGAGTGGTATTGGTACAGCAAAGTAGCAAAGAAAGAAATACTATCTGGGAACACAAAATTATTTTTTACAAATTTCTCAATGGCATGTTAGTTCTACCCGTCATATCACCAGTAGACTATGTAGAAACAGAGGTACTCTAGAGTACAGTACTTACTCTCTGTAGCTACTAGACATGCAGCACAGGGTGTGATGTGTAATATCTGAATAATGCTTTTCAGAACTAGACTGTAATCTTAAGGTCATGATGAGAAATCACACATTTGAATAATCCACAAATGAAGACGTTGTGTGAGATTCAAAAATACAGTGCTTTCTAGTTAAAATGGGAGATTAGTGAAGATAATGTAACGTCCATCATTTAAATAACAGAAAAGTATTGTGGCTATCGGAGATTCACGGTGTTGTTACTCTAAAGGTATTAAGAGTTTGGAAGTACAGAGTAGTGTTCCAGGCCGTGGAGCCTAGCCACAGGTTTCACAGGTGCACCTCCATGCAGAAATGACTGAAGCTTCCATAGCTAATCTCAACTTTTTAAAAGTTTATATGGATGATAATATGATTTTGTATATATATCCTTGTGCATATACGCATGTGTACCTTTTTTTCTTTTTGCTTGAATGTGCTATTTGTCACTTGCAATTTAAATATTCCTAATACATAGAAAAATCCAAAGAAAAAGTTCGTGATCCTTTATGTTTATGGTATACGACTGCAGAGACCTTGTGCTTTTACTGGTTTAGAATCATCTTGACCTAATATTAGAGTTAATGTTATGAATCAAAAGGGTAAGATTCCTGGCTAACATCCCATGTAACACAGCAGACAAACTAGTTTTAATTTAGCTTTGGCCCTTACAAACTTTGTACCCTAGAGCAAATTACATCTCGCTTAGCTTTTTTCATTTTAAAGTGGTCATATCTGCATGGCTGTTTACATGTTATATAACACATCCTATTCCAGATCTACCAGGAGCTGAGCTCTAAATGGTAAATGCCAGTGTGAGAAGCAGACAGGAAGAGGCGGAGCGCCAGCGGCGCCCGGAGCCGGCGCCCCGCACTGGACGGAGCGACGGCAGCGACAAGCTTAGCTGTGAGCCCGAGGGCCGCTTTGCCCACCGTCCCGCGGGTCCCGGCCGTAGCTAGGGGGTCCGCAGGCCCTGCGGCAACCCTCGGTACAGACGCTGGGCGGGAGGCGACACCTGGCCCATGGCCCCCGAGGCGGCTCCGTCTTCCTTGGCCGTCAGGGCCTCAAGCCCCGCCGCGGCCCCCACCTCGTACGGCGTCTTCTGCAAGGGGCTCTCCCGCACCCTCCTCGCCTTCTTCGAGCTGGCCTGGCAGCTGCGCATGAATTTTCCGTACTTCTACGTCGCGGGCTCGGTGATTCTCAACATTCGCTTACAGGTACACATTTAGACCCGTGACTAAGCTAACGGGCTCCGGGGCCAGCAAGATGGCCGACTCCTAGGGTCCTTTGCGGCGCGGCGGAGCAGCGGATAGCGAGCCCCACAGTCTCGCGAGGGTGCTCAGGCGCTCTTCGCGGCTGCGCTCTTCGCTGCTAGCGGAGCTCCTCCCGGGGCCGCTGGGAGCCTTTAGTTCCTGGAAACAGAAAATACGCGATTCCGGAAACAGAGAACTGCAGTTAAGACCCTCGAAAAGATCTAAGAAAGCGTGCATCCTTAAACACCCTGACGAATTTCAGGACGTGACAAAGCACAGAGGGTGCATTATTTCCAAATAAAAGGGTGAAATTTTCAGGAAAAAGAAAATCAGTAAACCGGGAATATTGGATTGGATTGTAAGCAAGATCTGAAATAGGAAGCTGAAGGTATTAAGGCTGTGATGTAGTAGGCACATATTTCTTCATCCCACAAGAGAAAACAATAATAATCAGAAACTTTCAGTGAAAAAAAGCAAAACTGTGCAAGAAAAACATCCTCCAAGTACCAGACATAAAATGCTGCAAGCTTTTGAACTAATGGGGAGAGTGTAAGAAAATGGGCTCTATTTCAATGCTCTTGTGACAGGACGACGGAGATCGAGACTTGGAGCCTCAGAAAAGGAGATCCCTTAGTAGCACAAAGCTTGGCTATTCAGTGAATAACATTTAAATAATAGTAAAATGCAAATGCTGTTTATGGTTTTTATTGTTTAAGGGTGTATCTAATTATGGTTACAAAGTGGAATGCAAATGTTATCCATCATGTTTTAAAAATACAGACGGAAATACAAGTGGGAACTTGAAGAAGAGGGGAGACATAATGGAATGGTAGTAATGTCCTTATAAAGTGGGAAATTGAAGGATACGGTCTGTTGAGTGGGGAAAGACATTTTTATTACTTACAAGGTAGTCATAAAATTTCTAAAATAGTAATATACCTATATTAAAGAGGGAGAGTGGTAGGAGAGAACAGTATGAAGTCAACAGGAAATGCCTAAAGATGGAGACCTCAGGTAAAATATTTTAAAAAATAAAAATTTATAATAGAGTACCTGGTGTATTTGAATACAGCCTAGAGAGCTTTCATTTTCCAGAGGGTGGGGGGATAAATTAGTAATTGCGTATTTTTCAAAATTAAGAAAACAAAACATGTAATTTTGAACCCTGGAAAAAATAAAAATCCAAAAACTACACTGCATACCTCAACTGTGAACAATACTAGTCATGTAAAGTCAATCATAATTATGTAAATACTGAATACTGGTTTTACAATTAATGATTCTATAACACTGGGAGGATGAGAGAAGAGAGATGTGTGTGTAATGGTGGTGAGCCAATCAAGATCTGATATAGAAAACTGCAGAAAAAGAAGTATACACACTTTTTTTTCAGATAAGAAAACTATAATAAGAAACCACTAAGAGTGGTAAAGTTTTAAATCAAGGTCTGTGCAGAAAAAGTAGTATACACATGTTTTTTCAGGGGAAAAAAAGAAAACTAAATAAGAAACCACCAAGAGAGGTAAAGTTTTAAACTAGTCGCAGTGCTCTGTATTCTACTCACTGTGTCCAGCAAACAGTGATCTATCACTTTAAATAATAAGCATCTTGCCCCCTCCAACACCATGTCTGGCCTTGGGTAATTGTTCCTTCTAGGCTTTATTCCTTGTCTCCAGCCAAACTCCATTTGGGCACATTCTCCTATATGCCTTTTCTACCCTTTTCTGCCTGAAGATACTCTATTTTAAAGCTAAGCTTAGATGACACTTTTTCCATTAAATTTTTCCTGGTTTGCACTGACCATATAGGAGCTCACTTCTTTTAATCCGTAAGGCTATTTTCATAGGTTGCCTTATTTTTCCCTAATTGTGCAATTAGGGAAATTTCCCTAATTTTCCCAAATTTTGTTTACCCAAGACAGGTTTCCTAGACTCTGATAAGCCAAAATATTTTAGTCTAAAATATCAGAAGTGTAGTTTAATCAATGAAATAGGAATACCAAGGGATTTAGAATAGTGGACATCACTGTTCCCCAGAGGCACTAATGTCCCAATTTGTAACACAGAAGACTATCCATTCTTAATCCTGAAATGGTGATAGAGTAGGATGCTCCATTTGGGTGGCTACATGAACATATTCCTACAACTTTTTTTCTCACATCAGTCTTTTGTTAAACTGAAGAAACCGACTTTATATTTATTATATCCTCCAGCAGAATTGGGAGCTCTGTGAGGGAAGACAATATATCTTATTCCATTTCATACTCTGTAGTAACAGTATGTGTGTGTGTGTGTGTGTGTGTGTGTGTGTGTGTGTGTGTACATATACATATATACACATATATTACACATACACATATAAATGTAAGAAGTAACTATAAGTATACAGTTAGTACTTACTATATATGTATACAGTTACTACTTACATTTACTTCCTAATATATATCTTTATATATTATATATTGGGAAGTAAATATGGTTTATCATTTGGTTTATCATTTATTCATAATTGCTCTTAGTTCTTGAGGTATATTTTGCCTCCTACATGATGCAATTCAATGAAATTTCCAGGGGACAAAACAAGATTTTTGACATGAATAAACCACTTATTGTTATAATTCACAAGTGAGTTTATTCTTCCTGGCACACTTCCAGGTAATATCCATTAGGCCAACGATTTTGTTTGTTCACTGCTCTATCTCCAAGTCTAGAGCATTACCCAGTGCAAAATAGCTAATAAATATTTTTGAATAGATAGGTGAATGGCCATTTGTTTGGTATGCTCTACACAGTCAGCAGTCAATAAAGGAAACATATATTTGTTCCTGATAATAAGATCATTCCCTTTATTACCCATAAATTGGGCATTTTCAGACCATCATACACAGTGATAGATCCAGAGATCCCTCAAACATGAAGAGGCAGAGAGGTAGGTAGTATAATTATTATCAATAAAGATAAAACTTAAGAAATTTAGCTGGCAAAAAAAAAAAATACTGGGAAAAGATGTGTTACAGCTTATTTTAACTACAAAAGGAAAATAGTGAACATAGCAACATGTAACCTAAGGGATAGGGGAAAAGTTTTTTTTTTTTAACTGGGTAAAAATAAATGTGATGACTTGACAAACAGCATATCATTACTATCAGCATCATTTAAAAAATATATTGAGTTTTTAATTCCAGGAACTATGAAAAATTATTTATACACATGAGCTCCATAATTCTCACATATACTCTGTGAGGAAAACATTTTTATCGTTTTTCAGAGAAGCAAACTGGAATTTAGAGAGAAGATAAGTAACTTCCTAAGGTCATGGTAACCAGCCAGTCCTCAAATGAATCTCCAGTAATCCCTAAATACATATTTCATAAGGAGTTCAATTTCCTTAAATATGTAGATAATTACATATAATCCTGTTTCTCAAATTTCTGGACAGAAGTATTATCTGAGAAATAGTGACTTTTTAAAACGTAACTATTGAGGGCCTTTCATACTAAAATATAAATATTTAACGTGATTTGATATGTAAGTTCAAGTATTTTATACTCTGCAGCCTTTAATCTACTGGGTTATTTTATTTTATTTTATTTTATTTATTTTTGAGACAGAGTTTTGCTCTGTCTCCCAGACTGGAGTGCAATGGCGTAATCTCGGCTCACTGCAACCTCCACCTCCCAGGTTCAAGTGATTCTCCTGCCTCAGCCGCCCGAGTAGCTGGCGTTACAGGCACCTGCCACTGCACCCAGATAATTTTTGTAGTTTTTAGTAGGGAAAGCGCTTCACTTTTTTGGCAAGGCTGGTCTTGAACTCTTGACCTCAGGTGATCCACCTACCTTGGCCTCCCAAAGTGCTGGGATTACAGGTGTGAGCCACCATGCCTGGCTTGCTGGCTTATTTTATTAGAGGGTGGTGGGACTGAGGGTTACAGGAGCAAAGGAAGATAGAGGAAAGGACATTGTCCCCAGAATGGAAAGGAAGCACTTTCTTTTCCTACCCAGAGTAGATTTCAGACAATCTTGAATTTTGAAGCCATGTCTGTTCTTGTCCTGACAATCCCTAACTAAATTTTCTGTTAGAAAATCTTGCAGTTTGCTTTTAATTGGAGATCTTTCTGGCAGGGCATCAATAGCTTTTGATAGAGTCAAGAAGAAAATAAAGCCTACATGCAGAAGTATAAAGGGGTAGGATGAAAGTTGAGGAATATAGGGACAAAAAATGAGGGAAAGGAATATCCTAATACTTGGAAGTTTGAGCATGGAAAGTAGTCTAAAGACTAGACTTAGGAAGTTACGAGAAAATAGACCAAGGAAAGAACCTCTGCAAGAACTATGAGAATTCCCAACAATTGGGTTGGATTGATTCATATTAGCCAATTACTTGGGTTACCTTCAGTGTGGGATTCTTCTTGCAGTTTTAACACTTGTGCTATGGTCTGAATCTGTCCCAGATAACTTCATATATTGGCATTCTAAATCCAAAGTGATGATTATAGGAGACGGGGCCTTTGGGAGGTGATCAGGTCATAAGTATGGAACCCTCCTGAATGGGATTAGTGCCCTTATAAGGGAGATCCCAAAATAATTCCCTTACCTGTTTTGCCATGTGAGGTTATAGGGAAAAGCCATCTATGAACAAGGAAATGAGCCCTCACCAGAAAGCAAATTTGTGAATGCCTGGATCTTGGACTTTCCAGCCTCTAGAACTGTAAGAAATAAATGTTTGCTGTTTATAAGAAAACATACCATTTTATGGTATTTTTTTTTTAATATAGCAGCCTGAACAAACTAAAACAATAGAATTTGCTCAGCAGGATTACCACCAGGTCGGGTGATGAATCTTTTCAGATTTCTGCTACAAATAACCTTCCCAAAAAAAATTGCCTAACTTTTTTCTGAATTGATCAAACCAACCATCTGATCAGTTTTCTAAATGAAGATTTATTCTTGGCAATAATCTAGCTCAAGGCCTAGGTCATTGCACATAGCATTAAGCAATGTTACAGATGAGTAGACTGGAAGTATGGGTTTTGCAGATGGCCTTCTTGTTTCTGTATTTTAATTAAGGAAATCCTTGGCTCAAAGGACATGAGATTAAGAGCAGCAGCAAACCATGTGAACCATTAGAGATTCAACAGAGACTATCACACCCTCTGAAATATGTACTGATCCACGCATATTTCACTGGGATGTTTTCTGTCAGTAAAGCTTAAGACAACGTTGCTTGCACATCCTAAAATATCTTCTCATCTTAAGTTCTAGACCTAAGGGAGGGCTCAGGCATAAGCTGTTTTTGGCATTAGAAACAGGTTATTCAGGTTATTGGCAACTTTTCTATAAATCAAGGTATGACCAAACTGGAGGAAAAAAAAAAAAAAAAACTCTCCTGACTTCAAGACTATAAAAAGTATTGGGGAAACAATTGGAGAAAAAAAAAAAATGACAGCCATTTTCTTTTCCCAATTATTTGTTCCCAGGATACAGTTCTGTCCAGATTGCCTGAAACTAGCTTCAGATCAAAGAGTCATGGTTTTCTTGGATCATGGCTTGCATCTCCCACGCAGGCTTTTATTATGGAAAGGATGGTGCAGAGCTTAATCTCAAAATGCCATTGTAATATGGAGAATGCAACACAGCAGTAGTCACAGTCCCAGACTGTCTCCCAGCCTTCATCATTTAATAGTCATTTTCCGGGCTGGGCATGGTGGCTCACACCTCGAATCCCAGCACTTTGGGAGGCTGAGGCAGGCGGATCACCTGAGATCGGGAGTTTGAGACCAGCGTGACCAACAGGGTGAAACCCCATCTCTACTAAAAACACAAAATTAGCCAAGCATGGTGGCACATGCCTGTAATTCCAGCTACTCAAGAGGATTAGGCAGGAGAATCGCTTGAACCCTGGAGGCAGAAATTGCAGTGAGACAAGATCGTGCCATTGCACTCCAGCCTGGGCAACAAGTGTGAAACTCTGTCTCAAAAAAAAAAGAAAGAAAGAAAAAAGTTTAGTATTCATATTCTTAGCATCTTCTAATTAATACAAAGTAATCTTTTGTTTACTGAAAGGAGTCATTCTAAACCAAATTATCTTCACTATCTGAACCTAATTATAGCCAGTGTGATTTTAATGTTGTCCTTTCTACAGCAAGATAATGTCCATGATAATCATTACAAAATGTATTATACAATATGTAACAATGAATGAGGTTTTAAAAACCTAAATGTCTGTATAGGCCTGGACATACATATATCATCATCATCACCATCATCAATACATCAGAGCACCACACAGTACAGTTTCCTGGAGTAAGAGCACATTTTACTTATGGTTCTTACATTTTTCCTAGCATCTGCTACTCCATCATTGTAAACATACTTACAATCGATATATTTTCAACATTTAATTTCTACAGTTACTTTTTTGGTTGCTTCTATCATTGAAAGTATGGCAATTGTAAAACCTAATAAAGAGGTATTATTGATAGTTTTTAAATATCTTTTCAATTATAGTCTCTATAGCTTACCATTTATAGACTATTGTATTCAAAATTGAAATATCATTAGCAAGCATAATTTTACCACTTGCTGGTCTTAAGATTATGTATTACATACATTTTTAGTTACTTTAAGTTATTTTATTTTAAAAGTTCAACCTAGAACTATACACAAATACAAACATGTCTAAAATTTATGCAAATATGTGACATTCTCTTATAAATTTCCTTTATGTTCTTATCCTTAGGGAATTAATTGGTTGTATTAGTTTTCTCTGATGTGGCATAGGGTATTCATGATATGACAAAAGTATATCATTACACATGGGCACACACACAGAGACCCTGTGTCAAGGTGTGATTTGGATCCTATAAAGTAAAAATATAAGCATCATTATGGACGCAGGGATAATTGTTCAGCTTCTTCTTATAAATCCAATTGATTTTGCACTTATCCTACAAAGGTACGATAGCTTGAATTCCTACCTGGAGTCCTAATGAGAGAATGCCCTTTTACTTTAAAAGCCATATATATGTATATATATATATATAGTTATGAGATTATATGCTTTAAATATTTTTAGCTCTTAATGTCTTTCATTTAGTGTTATAAAAATATTCCACCTACTTCAGCTTGGAGTAGGCATTAGGTTCTAATGGTATTTAGAACTATTTCCAAATACTACTGGTTTTTTTTTTCTCACATATGAATGGAATCATACATTTGCCCGCACATATAAAATTAATACATGTTGCATTATATATTCATTTATATCAAGTCACAAATATTGCCTTGTTACTAGCAAATATTAAAATGACAATGACACTTTTTTAAAAATCCAATATTACATTGACTGACTTTATGAATAAATTATTCCTTTATAGGCAATTCTAGGGAAATTTTGTGATGCCCAATTATACCTTAAAAGAATCTGAGTGACACACAGATGCTAAAATACATCTTCAATGTTTTCTCATTAATTCCCCTGGAATTTAGAAAAATCTGGAAAAGTCTACAACACTGAAGGTTTCACTCTTTTTAGGTGGCACTTAAGATGCCACGATAGTCTCACAGCAGTCTGTCTCAGCTTGCCATTTTCCAAAATTAGGACAAATGAGTGATTTGAGGGAAAAATAGTTGATGCCAACAAGATGAAGAAATTGACCTGCTATTTCTGCTATACAAGGAAAATCCAACCTGTTAGTAGGAGAGAAGAAAAGTGACCCAAAAAGAAGAGGAGAAAAGACACCAACATTTTCATTTTCATGGCCCTCTTATGGGCCTTCATTCTGAGGTCCCTCATGCCCAAGGTGTTGAGCTGCAAATTCCTGATATGTCTCATCAAGGGCAAAATTAAAAGAAGCAGTGAGGTCAGGGATGGAAGAAAGGGAATTAAGTAGATCAAACTGACAGGAATCCAGAAGTTACAATATTGAGTTTTATTTATATCTAAAGACCAAGTTGAGTTTCTTTCATATGTCATGTAGATGTTAATCCATAGGTCACTAAGTCCACCTGTTAATGCAAGGTTGAAAACAGTAAGAACAAAGACCCCAGTGGGAGTACAAGTAGCACTCTGCTAATTCTCCATCGCAGCCATATGAAGCAAGGGTGGGAGAAATTGGCTATTTTAAAGAAGTAAAAAACACTAAGGCAGCAAGCCAAGTAACTAAGTGATTGTTCAGTGCCCCAAAAATACAAATAAATTTTATTAGTTTATTGAAGGCATACAGATGTGGCCATAATGCTATTACAAATGAATCAAATAGTATTGTCCAAAGTCGACTGACTCTGGAGATAGCAAGGCTGGTGAGGATGCAGTTGGCTGGTAAGATCTTTTGACTCCTCACCCAGTCAATGCAGTCAACTAGCACAATGAACCCATTCCCTAGAATTCAGATTGTGAATTCTCCCATCATCACTACCAGAAAGGTGTTTTCAATTCCAGATGCAATTTCTGTAGTAGCAAATCCAGAAACATAATACTATGTTTCACTGATAACTTTGCTGTCAAAAGGTTGCAGAATAATATCTAACTTGATTATCAGATTAAATTTAAAATGTTCAAAGTAACTCAAAATGGTCTTCTGTTTGATAACATGTCATTTATCTTCACAAAAGATCTGTTTTTTTAGTATTCATCTCAGTATTGGGCCTGAAATATGTGCCAGGAGATCCAGTCTCACATATCTTAATTTAAAAAAATAGCATTATTTTCATTCAGCTACTGGCTTCCAAATTAAATAGTGGATGTAGTAAATGTGCCCACTCATCATCAGCACTGGCAGCAATTTCCAACTTGTGAGGACACCTAGAAGGGTGAAGTCAAGTACACAAATATCAAACAGATTTCTTCACACTAATTTATAATTTCCTCTTCAACTGAAAGTCAATACCATTTGGATTTGAATATCTTAATTTTAAAAGAATTATCAAAAAATAACCTCTAAATATATGTGTTATTCATTGGTTTCATTAAATAAACTACATCATATTTCAGTTCTACTTTGGATGAATTAAGTGTAATAAAAAGAAGAAGCATCAAAAAGCTCACAGGGTAGTGAAAAAAAAAGCAACATTAAATGTGCTTTTACTATTAAATGTGACCAAAGTTTGATCAAAATGCAATTATAACAAAGCGGAGGGTATTATAAAATCCATGGTCAATAACTAATTTTAATTTCATGAAGACAATGACAGTTGGCTTGGGTCCTAAAGCTTTTAGGATTTCTTGAAGAAATAGATTAAAAAGGGAGATGATTTTACAAAAGTATGTAAAAGAATATTCAAAGAAACCAAAATTATTCCTCTATCTGAGCTATTTTACTGAACTTTTGAGCTTGGTTTCCAATGCTTTCCTGGCTATTTGATTCTGAATAAGCTCTTATCAACTGAAATGAGTTTTAAAAAGAAAAAAGATGGAAAATAGCAAAAGAAATGTAAGATGGAAAATAGAAGGGAGATTCTCCTTTCCATTAATTGTTCCTTTGGTAAAATTCTTTGTCTCATAAAAATGTATTCACAATAAAATATATTTTAAATTATTATGTATTTGAATATTTTGTAACTCTAATACAATGGTTTTTAACCTTGACTGCACATTGGAATTAACTTGGGAGCTTTAAAAAGTTGTATTGAATGCCTGTGGGCCACCCGCATGGATTTTTTTTTTTTTTTTTTTTTTTTTTTTTTTTTTTTTTTTTTTTTTTTTTTTTTTTTTTTTTTGTCTGGAGTACATTGCTGACACTCACTGAGAGGATCTTGATGTATGTCACAGTGCCTCCCAAACCCAGGCAAAAGTCTTTCTACCCAAAAGCTACAAATCTATGATTCTCCAAGGACAGGACAGATTTTGTATGCCTTGTTCTCTGGCAATGTGTTTCTCATTCAGCCAGTTTTGACTCTGACTGGAAAATTGGCCACCAACTCCCTTAACAACCACATAAGGGACTTTCTTGTTGTTCATTTGTCTATTTCCAATTCGTAGAACATAAAGGGCCTGAAAAATAGGTCTTCCATAACTATTTCTTTTTTTTTTTATTGCATTTTAGATTTTGGGGTACATGTGAAGAACATGTAAGATTGTTGCATAGGTATACACGTGGCAGTGTGATTTGCTGCCTTCCTCCCCCTCACCTATATCTGGCATTTTTCCCCATGCCATCCCCCCCCAACTCCCCACCCCCCGCTGTCCCTCCCCTATTTCCCTCCAACAGACCCCAGTGTGTAGTGCTCCCCTCCCTGTGTCCATGTGTTCTCATTGTTCAACACCCATCTATGAGTGAGAACATGCAGTGTTTGAATGAATTAGTGCTTAGTTGGTGGTCTCACTAACAGCACGCAAAAGGAGAAAATGAAAAAGCCTTGACTGTGAAACAAGTATTAGAGCAAGGAAAGAAAGGAACACCTTAAAATTAGAGAAAATGTTACATTCATATATGAGTTTATGAAAGATTTTTGTTCTACTCTTGAAAAATCCAACAATCCTCTGTAATCTTTCCAGTTCAATCAAGAAATCATACAGGATCAAAAGGAACATCCTGAACTGGCACCCAAGATGGGGGAGGCTTGGTACTTTTCTTCATGAAAAGGAACTATTTCTGGCCCAGGCAGTTGAAGATGTTTAGAAAACTAGATTTCATGACACAAGAAGCAAGATAGCCCTAGAGATCACCGATGTTTTCAGAAATGCTCTGCAAGTCAGATAAAGGCTAATTGAGAAGACGACTCCATTGATAGGTGTGATTTAGCCATGACAAACACAGAAAACAAGTCAGTCAGAAGACAATGATTAAAGAACACTTCAGTTTGTAGTTACACTGAAGTAACTAAATATAAAAGATGAAATAACAAGTATAAAAACCACAAGTTCCATATACTATGAGTTGTATTCAAAGTCCAAGTTAATAATCACAATTTTTTAAAAGTACATAATTACAGATCCATCTCAGCTCCAGGGTTGAACTGCCTTTAAATACTTCATTCTTCAAATGATTGTGTTATACCTGATAAAGAAAGTAGTATTATATGTAGAAACATAAGATATATTGTTACAAAAAAAATTGGGCAGATAATTAAATTTATGTCTATATAAGGTAACAATTTAAAATTATTAGTCTAAGCTTATAATGATGACTATAATTTAAATCAGAAAAAGTATGAACATTGATTTCCTTATTTATCAGTATAAAGAATGGCATTACCACCAAAGAATCATGAAAAACACATTCAGAAGTACATTTTGGCCTAATTCAAATAAAACATTGAGTTCTGGAATGGTGTCGAGTAAGATACTAACGAGCTTATATGAGAGTAAATAAAGGTGATTCAACCGAAGATGTTATGTGCTGCTATTATTAACCCTACCTTTCCTGGCTTCAATCCTACAGTCTCCTTGAACTCTTTCTATTTCCTCTCTGTGTCTGTGACATCTCCACTGAAATAACCTACCTGGGTTTTACTTTTGCTCCTTTTTATTGCCTCTCCCATGCGCCTAGCCCACATTTTTAGGGCACTCAGGGGTCTCACAGCTGCCAGCAGCACCCCTCTAAGAGGGCATGGTTATCCCTGGGAGCCCGCTCCACTAAGAGAAAAAGGTTATCCCTGGGAACGCAGTATACCTGTGACACTCCCTCTGTCCTGTCATTAGCAAGCTTTGTCACTTACCTAGGAACAAAAAATTAGCCTCCTGGTTCTTTGCTATCACAGCTTGTTATTTTTATACATTGAACTGAGCAACAACTCCTTTGACAGTCACTACACTGAAGTTGTGGTGTTTGTATTTTTTAAATTTGAAGAGGCCTTCAGTGTTTCTTTGGCTGAACCCTAACCCAAAATGCAATCAACTGGGGCTAGGGCCACAGCTTGAAGGGACAGAGATTGCATGTTTCACACATGGAGGACATATGCTCAGCTGAATCGCCACCATCCATAAATGTTCCTTTCATGTCTCCTTGAAAATTTTGGTTTCACTGAGCATATATACCCCTTTCATTTTCAAAACTGAGGGCTGCAGATTTTTCTACAAAATCTTTAGAGGGAAACATCCCCACTGGCTCTTCCTCATGACAAACCTAAGACAGGGCCAGTGTCTTGGGTTTACACCAGTCCCCACATTGGCAAGCATTAGAGTCTCATGCTCAAAATAAGAGTGACTGTGCATTTTTGTAATCTGCTGAAGCTGCATATATATTGATTACTTTTAAAAAGGAAAACTCAAAAAGCTGTGAAATGAGCTCTGTATACAAGGAGACAAAGAGTTGACTATTTATGTTTCTCAAATTCATCAAACCTTTCAGATCAACTTTTTCTTGTGAAGGTTGGTCTTAGGGTCCTTAGTAGGCAATGGTTACTTTAGACAAAGTATCATCCCATTTCTAGAATGAAAGAAAAATGACTGTGCAAATATACAAACACCCCCGAATATAACTATTGGATACTAGGCTTAGTACCTGGCTGAGAAAATAATCTGTAAAACAAACTTCCATGACACGTGTTTACCTGTATAACAAACCTACACATGTACCCCGAAACTAAAATAAAAGATTTTAAACAGCCCCTAAAGCATGACCTTGGCTGAAAGAAGATGCGGTCTAATCAAGGTTTTGCTAGAAAAAGCCACCTCTAAAGAGATAGCAGATAAACCACCTGAGGCAATGAGGAAATTGGTGCTCCTCTTTCTTGGATATCAGTATAGGCATGGGTTTCTACTTGATGTACACATTCAGTACGGTTTCAGAAAACATGCCTTGGTATACTTAATTTATGTCTTATTTGCCTTCCGAACTAAAGCTATGGGTTGGAGATAAGCCAATTTCAGCTGTAGAAAACAGATTATTTGTTCCTCTCCTATACATTACCCAACTGTATTAATTGAAATAACCCCAGTCATTACACCCAGACTCTTGAAATGAACATTTACATGACAAGTGAGAGGGGGACTATAAAAATGAGTGATAATTTTCCTCTTTCCCCAACAGCTGGCTGCCAGGGCAGGTCATATTCGTGTCAGTCTTTCTCCATTTTGCATGGGGCTGGCACTGCATGTGGCAGTGTATGTGTTGGGCATGGCTCTTGGATCCTGGTTTGGTGTTACTAAATTCCCACAAAGGCCTTGTTTGGGAGAAATTGGAGGTGAAGAGCTTGCTCCCATTTGCCATTCAAATATGCAGATTACTAGCCAGGCACAGTGGCTCATGCCTTTAATCCTAACACTTTGGAAGGCTAAGGCGGGTGGATCACCTGAGGTTAGGAGTTCAAGATCAGCCTGGCTAACATGACGAAACCCCTTCTCTACTGAAAATACAAAACTTAGCTAGGCATGGTGGCATGCACCTGTAATCCCAGCTAATGAGGAGGCTGAGGCAGGAGAATCACTTGAATCCTGGGGGTGGAGGTTGCCATGAGCCAAGATCGCCCCACTGCACTCCAGCCTGGATGACAGAGCAAGACTTCATCTCAAAAAAAAAAAAAAAAATCAGATTGCAATACATCAGTTGCAATAACCAGAATATGTCCTGGGCTGTTTTTACCAGTTTTTTGTTTTGCTTTTATTGTGGAGAATAGGTCCCTGCTCCTGTAGTCCCATCCTCCTGGTTTTGCTACCTACTAAGTGTAAGACATGTGTTACTCTAAGACGTATATTAATTTACCACTAAGGTTGCTCATGAGTTTGATCAATTGCTTACCAAAAAAAGCTTACTGACACGAAAATACAAATAGTTTTTTGGGTTATGTTGTAAAGAGTACAAGGTTAAGTCATTTGTATAAAAGACTATCTATAAAATAAACTCAATATCTAAGTCTAAACTATATTCAGCTAGATTTGCACATTACCTTTTTTCAAGGCAAGAAAAGTATAATTATAATTATAATCTTTGAGAAAATACTAAGTTAGTGATCAAAATAATATGTGTGCATTTTATTTTGTAAGATGCAAATTACTAAAAAATAGATGCAACATTATCATTAAAACTATCATCATTGTTATCGATACATGATACCATATAGCACAGATGTACTTACAAATTCATTTTATATAAAAAGGGAGGGGGGAGTATTAATAATTCTAACATCCTTTCCAGCTCCAGGGCACAGTTGTAGAGTGGCGCCCTCACCTGTAGTTTCATCAAGTTTAATTTACAAGCATGTATTTATCAGTATTTAATAGTACATTTCTGTTTTTGTACTCTAACACAACATAAAGAATATATCGAAATGAATTCTAAAAAGAAATCTTTGTTAAAATTTTCATTATATACCTTCTGTACAATACTTTATGCCATCATATTCAAAACGTTTTAGTAAATTTTCCCACCCATATCCTTATTTACAATTTATAGTTACCTTACTGAATCTTAGATTATCATGATCACAGCAGCACTATGTATTCATATGCTTGTCTAAAATTTACAGTAAACATACAACATTCTGCAAACAATACCACTTTGCTTTCTGTGCCTTCCTGGTTGACATTGTTTCTATTTTTTCCTCTAAGAACTCCAGTGATCAGATTGCAATACAGTGCATGTCACATAAACAAACACAAACACAATCATCCTCAAAACGTGATTATGATCTTTTTGTAGTAGCAATATGTGTATAATTGTGAATTAAGAGATAAACATCTATAATTTTAGTTATATTACACAACATGGTAGAAATATTGATTTCTGCCTCTCTGAAAATGCATATTGCATGTCTGAGATTATAGTAAAATTATCATGTGCCTGGAAACATCCAAATGTTTATTATTTGAGGCTTTAAATTAAGATCAGCATTAAATCATGTGTTTCCAAGTTCCATCTAAAGATAATTTATTTTATTTCCCGCTAAAAATATTGCTTTTCTCACATAATCATTGTATTCCCTTGTTATCAACAAGACATCTAATAACAAAATTATACCACTTTTTTTTGTTTTAAAAAAATGCTTGGGGCCTGGCACAGTGGCTCATGCCTGTAATCTCAGCACTTTGGGAAGCCAAGGTGGGTGGATCACCTGAGGTTGAGGTCAGGAGTTTGAGACCAGTCTGACCAATATGGTGTAACCCTGTCTCTACTAAAAATACAAAATTACCAAGGCATGGTGGTGTGTGCCTGTAGTTCCAGCTGCTCAGGCGGCTGAGACAGGAGAATTGCTTGAACCTGGGAGGTGGAGGTGGCAGTAGTGAGCCAAGGTAATACCACTGCGCTTTTTAGCCTCATGACAGAGTGAGAGTCTGTCTAAAAAAAAAAATGCTTGGCTTTTAAGCTACGAAGCTATATTTTTCCTACTATGACTTTAGTTTTTAATTAGATTTTCTATCAACATTGTATATATCGTTTATCCATTCAAGTTTATAATCTATCTTGCTTTCTAAAGAATCACATACCTTTTTCTCCAAAAGTTGAGATTACCTATCGTTTGCATATAAAATTAAATAATTTAGATTTTTCGAAATAATATTTGAGACTAAAATACTGCTTGCCAATGCACCAAACAAAAATGATTACTTCTAAGATGGTATCGACTGGCAATGTGTGAATTGTCATCAAAAGCAGCCTGGTAGGGGAAAATTTCAGTTATGTCCCAAAATACTTAGAGAAACCCAGTAGGAAAAAAGAAAACAGTGGAAGTGATCCCCAAATCGTCATGATTGAGTTATTCTCTTAGAAAAGTTTCCAGAAAGTCTGTCTATAAAGGTGAAGGGTTTGGTCCTTTTATGTGGCTTCTAAGATGCCAGAGTAGCCTCACAGCTGTCTGTCGCAGCTTGCTGTTTCCCAGAATGAGAATAAATGAGTGACATGAGGGAAAGACATTTAAGGGTAACATGATGAACTTTAAGTACCTGTTATTCCATGATACAAAAACTATCCAGCTTGCCATTTGTGAGGAAAAAAAATGAAACATGAAGAGGAAAAGGAAAGACATCACCATTTTCATGGCTGTCCTGTGGGCCTCTGTGCTGGAGTCTCTAGGGCCCAAGGAGCTGAGCTTCATATTTCTAGTGTGTCTCACCAAGGACAGAAATAAGAAAAGCAATGAGGCCAGGCACAGAAAAAAGGGGATCAAACTGGCCAAGCTAAGAAGAATGTTTATCATAGAGAGTTTATCATAGAGAGTTTTATTTTCATCTAAATATAAAGTCAGATTACTTTCACCTGTTACATTCAGTGTGATATCAGTAAACATGTATACCAATAAACACTCAAAAATCAGTAAGAACAAAGACAGCGTAAGAAGCATAACAATCACTCTGTTCATTCTCCACCTCAGCCAGAGGAAAAGGGAGTGGGGGAAGTGGGCTATCTTAAAGAAATAGAAAACGCTTAGGCAGGTGGCAAGCCAGGTTGTCAAGTGATTAATCAGGTACAAAAGCATACCAGCAGGTTTTCCTATTCCATATGTGGTATATAAATATGGATTAAGTCCAATTAGACATGAATTAAACAGCATCACCAACAGTTGAACAATTGTGGAGCTAGCCAAGCAGGTGAGGATGAAGTCAGCTGAGAAGACCTTTAGCTTCTTGATCCCATCAGAGCAGTTTACCAGTCCAATGAACACATTCCCCAGCATGCCGATGATGAATTCCACTATTGTCACAATCAGAAAGATGTTATCCAATTCGGTGGCCATTTCCAGAGAAAACAAAATCCAAGTTAATAATACTTTGCATCACTAATAAACCTACAATCAAGCCATTGCAGAATAGCATTCGTTTCTGACACTTATCTTCACTGCTTTAATTTCACTTCCAGTCTTAATCAAAACCTTCTGCTGTTGGATACAGTCTCATATGCTTCAGTAAGTCTTTGCCTGTTTTTACTGTAATTCTGATCTTAATCCCAAAAGATCTATTAAGGAATGCAGTCTCACATACCTTCACTGAAGTGTTTTCATTTCTTTGAAAGAGCTACCGAATTCTAAACCAAACAGTTTCTGTGTCCATTTATCATTGGCATGGGCTGAAACTTTCCACTTGTGGTAATGATTAAAAGGTTAAAGTCAAGTATGTTAACAAGCAAATATAAGCCAGATTCCCCACTATCTCTGATTGGACATTTCTGCTCACCTGAAATAATACACCACTTGGATCCAAATATCTTTATTGTTTTTCATAGGAAGCTCTAGAAATAATTTACATATTTTTGTTATTATTCAATGAATATATTTTACAAGTGCCTTCTATGTGTCTGACTGTATGCAAATGCAATATATTTACCACAAAAAAAGCATTTATATTTATCACAAAAAAGCATTAACAAGTTTATAAAATACTGAAAACAAAAAAAAAGCAATGAGACAGAATCAAAAATAAAATACACTATCAAAGCAGAATGGGAAACTACAAACACTACTGTGGGGGAGCAAAAGGAGGTGACATTTGCCTTGGATCTGGAAAATATTTAATATTTCAGGAGGAAACTCAAGTCATATTTTGAACTGAGAGAATAATATCCAAAAGACAAGGAAACTCAAACTACTTTTGTGAAATTAAAGTCCTACTAATATTTCAATCTAAATGTTCCTCAGGTATCTTACAGTAACTTATTCAAAATTAAACACAGTTTTGCCTTTTACTTTGGTTTTATATATGTTCTATTTGTTTTCCGATTTTTGGTTTTGCTTTCTCTTTGCCCAGAGATATAATGCTACAATTTAGCCTTAATAGACAGACAGAAAATTGTTTTAGATGAAATAAGGAAGGAGTAAACAAAAGTATTTGTTCTACATTCTACGAACATTTATTTTGACAACAAACGCCTAATGCGTCATAATTGAACTCACAGCTATCGATTATGTGTCTTGGTTTATGGTCAGCAAACAGATATTCTATTACTAGAAATTAGTGTTCAAGTGTTGCCAGACAAAAATAAACATGAAAAATGAATGAAATCATTTTTAAAAACTGGACCTTTGTAATGTCGCTGTGATACTCCTCAATCACATTCTATTAATGAATGTTTAAAAGTGTATATTTTAAGAATGATGTTTATAAAGGACTACTGGTAAGTTATTTCCTATGAAAAATATATTTCCATTTAGGACAAATATTTACAATTATAGTAAGACAGGAGGAGAAAAAGAGTAAGCAGGAAAGGAAGGAAAG
This sequence comes from Cebus imitator, assembly GCF_001604975.1. Classification (NCBI taxonomy): domain Eukaryota; kingdom Metazoa; phylum Chordata; class Mammalia; order Primates; family Cebidae; genus Cebus; species Cebus imitator. The sequence continues at coordinate 49,751 of NW_016107975.1, read as the reverse complement.
AAAGAAGAGAGGGAGAAAAGAGAGAGAATGAGAAAGGGAAAAGAAAGGGAAAGAGAAAGGAGCAAGCTTAAGAGACGGGGAACAGCGGAATGAAATGAAGAACTGTAGCAATACCATACGAAGGAGAATTATGGCTTTGGCCAAATTAGTGTCTAGAGATGGAAAGAAACGTATGGCTATGGGAAACATTTAAGAGAAAGAATCAATAGTCTCTGAGATATATTTAGAGGCTAGAAAAAGAAGAAGAACTCTGCAATGACAGCCTCTCCTTTCACTCCTGGATGCATGTGGTGTGGTGACCTGAGGGAGTCACTGGGGGAAGAATAGGTTTAGAAGCCAAAAAGTAGGAGAAAGGAGGAAAGTTGGGAGATGACTTCTGTTTTGAACATTTTGGAGGATCTGTAAAGTCATCCAAGTGTATAGTTGGCGTAGGCATTTTCATATTTGTGACTGCAGCTCAGAACAAATTATTTGACCATATGGAGAGGTTTGGAGAATATCAACACATATTTGATTCTATAAGACGTGAGGTGCTCCAAGGGCCCTGAGGAACACCAGAGGATAAGGAAACCAAAGAAAAACTAAGAAGCCATCAGAAGGAAGAGGAAAACCGAGAGACTAGAATTTCAAAGCAACTAAGAGCAAGGAGTGTTATAATGACGGTGATCAGTACTTACGATATTCATGAAAACTCACTTACTAACTGGATTGAGGAACAAGGAACTGCTTAGTTAACTTTGCAAGAGAAGTTCAACTGAAGACAAAGCAAACTATCCCGGCTTAAAGAGTCAATGAGATCCCAATAATGAAGCATTAGAAAACCAACTAATGTAATTCAATACATTAACAGATTAAAGGAGACACATCCAGAAGAAATTTTGATACAATTCTGCATCCGTTTACAAATATTCTTAGCAAACTGGGAATCAAGTGAAATACTCTTATTTCCTGACAAAAAAAAGTCAAAAAAAAAAAAAAAACTTAGAGCAAATTATAGCTATCAATGATACATTGAAAACTTTCTCCCTGAGTTTAGGACTAAGTTAGTGGTAACCATCTTACTAGGTATATTTTTTAAAGATTTCTACTAATCAAAGTAAGGCAGGAAAAATACATTTTAAGAAATTATAGGCTGGATATGGTGGCTCACCCCTGTAATCCCACCACACTGGGAGGCCGGGGGCAGGTAGCTCACTTGAGCCCAGGAGTTCAAGATAAGCCTGGGCTACATAGTTTAAAATTAACTGAGATAATTTTTAATCTTCTAAACTCTGCAAAGATCATTTGCATTTCTTCATACCATCAACAGTTTCAGTCTGAAAAGACCTTCACTTTTTTGCCCATATAATACATATCGAATATAATCAAACATTCCACAGTTTTTAAAAATTTAAACCATGATCACACTCTTTTTCTCATTTTAGGTATGTTATATGAGAACATTAAGTTCTCTGACTGTGTCTTTGGATATATCCAATTTTCCTGCTCGGTATCTTAATTATACACTGTCGTCCAGTCTAAAGCAACTTCCTCCAATATCATATCAGCCATCCCTCTCTCCATGAAGACCAGCCCTGCTCCTTTTCCCTAGTCCGGTCACTCAGTATTTTTTCTTTTACAAAAGCTATGGGCTGTACTTTTCCATGTAGGTTGATAGGTAACAAGATAGTTTCTCCTTCACTATTATGCAAACACAGACCCATATTGTTACTCTTTTTGCATTTTCTTTGCCCAACGAATTTCCATCTGTATCTTTAGCTGTGGAAGATCTAGAGGAAGAATTTACAGATTTTAAATACTAAAATTCAAACTAAAACTCTCTTCATCCAATTATGTGAGAAAAATATTGGTCATAATCTGATTCAGAATAGGGGGAAGAGGATCTGTGGCATGCCTTTCTTTCAATGGGCAGAGTAGTGGTTTGACCACTTACAAATATACCTAATTGTACCATACTGTAGCTCTTATTCTCTGTTTTGTCCACAGGTACCAGGGGAATCTATACCTGAAGCATTACTGGAGTCAAGATATAAAACATCTAGGTTCCCTTGTCTAAGAACTGAACTGCAAAGAAAATGTAGTTTGCCAGAACTTGCCCTTCATGTTATTGTAAAGGATGTTGGTCCTGATTAGACTGGTTCTTGTCAATGTGAGGGTAGTAACTGATAGTCTATTTAGTTTCACTTGCCCAATTATATCTCTTTTGAAATACCTGAAAGTTCTTAGAAATGAACCAAGAAATTAGTTGAGAAGAAACCAAATGATATCCAAGGGGGAAATCGTAAACAACTTTAGGGATTATCTTAGTCTATTTGTGCTGCTATTACAGAATACCACAAAATGGGTAATTCATAAAGAAAGGAAATTTATTTCTCACCATTTGGGATGCTGGGAAGTTCAATATCAAGGTGCTGGCCTCTGGCAGAGGTCTTCTTGCTGCATCATTCCATGGCAAAAGGGCAAAAAGAGGGAGACAGAGCCAGGGAGCAAACTCACCCCTTTAAAAGAAACCCACTCATGTGATAAGAAACCCACTCATGTAATAACAGCATGGATCCATCTATGAGGGTGATGCCCTCATGACCTAACACCTCTTAAAGGTCCCACCTCCCAATACCTCCACACTGGAAATCAAGTCTCCAACATGTGAACTTTGTGGGACAAATTCAAATCATGGCATTTCACCCCTAGGCCCCAAATTGTATGTCCTTCAGACATGCAACGTATGTTTACTCCAATCCAGTAGCCCCCATATTGTAACTCGTTCCAGCACCAACTTAAAAATCCAAAGTCCAGAGTCTCCTCTAAGCCATATATGGATGAGACTCAAGGCACAATTCATCCTGAGGCAAATTCTCCAGCCATGTGGAATCAAAACAAGTCAACTACTTCTGAAATTTAATGGCGGGACAAGCATACTATAGACATTTCCATTCCTAGAAAAAACAGGCAAGAAAAGGGTAATTGGTCTTAAGTAAGTCAAAACCCAGCAGGGCAAACCATATTAAATCCTAAGGGTTGAGAATAATCTTTGACTCCATGTCCCACCTTCTATACCCACTGGGTCAAGTATTGGACCCCCAGTTCCCCAGGCAGCCTCACCTCCACAGCTTTGCAGAGCTCAGCTCACTCCTGAGCAGCTCTTACAGGTTGGAGTTTTGTGCCTGCAGCTCTCCCAGATGGTGTTGTGAGGAGCACAGGGCAGTGAATGCTGAGGTCTTTCAGGCACCTCTCTGGAAGCCTTGCCCTTAAGGTCCTAACTTGCCTCAAAAATCTCAAAAATGTCTTTGAGGTCCTTCCCCCATTGTCTTATGAATAGAACCTGTCTTCCTTCTTGCCAGATTAATCTCTTCAGCAAATGAGCACTTGGCCACACCCTTCTTATTCTCTCCTGAGCTTCATTTTTTATTCTTTATATGACCAGGCTGAGAGTTTCCCAAATCTTTCCATTATTCTTCACATTTCATTGTAAATTCCATCTTTAAATCATTTCTCCCTCCTCACATTTTGCTATATGTGGTTGAAAGAAGTCATGCAGCACACTGAATGCTTTGCTGCTGAGATGCGTCTTCCATCAGATAGCCTGGTTCACCTCTATTAAATTCTGCCTTGCATAAAGTCATAAGGCATGAACAGAATTATGCCAAGTTGTTTTTGTTTTTGTTTTTGTTTTGCCATTTCATAGCAAGAATGGTCTTTACTCCAGTTTCCATCTAAGGACCTCATCAGAATGGCGTTTACTCTCCACACGTCTACCAACGTCGTGATCAGGACTCCAGAAGTAACCTCTAAGCTTCACACTTTACCTACAGTTATCCTCTCCTCCTGAGTCCTCACTGGAATCACTCTTAAAGCTCCATTTATGGAAACCTAGGCTTTTTCTGGCCTGCTCTTCCCATATCAATTTCCTGCCTTAGCCTGCTTTGTGCTGATCTAACAAAATATCACGAACTGTGTAAATTGTAAAGAAACAAATTTATTCCTCAATTCTGGAGTCTGGGAAGTCCAATCTATGGTGCCAGCCTCTGGTAAGGGACTTCTTACTGTGTCATCTTATGTCAGAAGGGCAAAAAGAGAGAGAAAATGAGAATGGGGCTTAACTTGTCCTTCTGTCAGGCATCTGCTGCTATAAAAACAAACCCACTACCCAGTAATTGTATTAAGCCATTTGTGAGGGTTGTGCCTTCACGGCCTAAACACTTCTTCAAGTTTCAACCTCCAAAAACCTCCACACTGGGGATCAAGTTTCTAACACATGAACTTTGGGGGATATATTCAAACCATAGCAGCCATGTATTTTACTAATTATAAAAAACAGTAGTAGCAACAGCCATAATAAACAGTGTAATTTCTAGAACTCTTACTATATGCCTGGCTCTGGGTAAAATGATTGACCTCCATTTGTGCATATATTAACTTAAGAAAATGCATGCAACCAAAGAGCATATGAAAAAAAGCTCAACATTACTGATCATTCAAGAAATGTTAATCAAAACCAAAGTGAGATATCATCACACACTAGTCAGAATGACTATTATTAAAAAGTCAAAAAATAACAAATACCAGTGAGGTTGTGGAGAAAAAGAAGTGCTTACACACTATTGGTGGGAGTGTAAAGTAGTTCAGCCATTGTAGAAGAGAGCGTGGCAGTTCCTCAAAAACCAAAGACAGAGCTACCATTCGACTCAGCAATCCCATTACTGGGTATATACTCAGGAGAATACAAATAATTCTATTAAAAAGACACACACATGCAAATGTTTATTGCAGTACTATTTATAATAGTAAAGACATGGAATCAACCCAAATGCCTATCAATGATAGTCTGGTAAGGAAAATATGGGTTATAAACACCATGGAATATTATGCAGCCATAAAAAAAGAACAAGATCAAGTCCTTCTCAAGGACAAGGATGGAGGTAGAGGCCATATTCTTAGCAAACTGACACAAAAACTGAAAACCAAATACTGCATGTTCTCACTTATAAGTGGGAGCTAAATTGTGAGAACACATGGACGCATAGAGGGGAACACCATACACTGGGGCCTCTCGGAGGGTGGAGGTTGGGATGATCAAGAGGTCAGAAAAAATAACTACTAGGTACTAGGATTAACACCTGGTTAATAATCTGTACAACCAACTCCCACAACACAAGCTTCCCTATAAAACAAACCTGCATTTTTACCTCTGAACTTAAAAAAGTTTAAAAGAAAGAACATACATGAGACTATTCAGAGTGGTATTGTTCATAACAGAGAAAAGTTAGTTTGGTTCCCATGAACAGAAGCAGATAAGAAAGAGCCACATTCACTAGATATAACATGATTGCTGTTAAAACAAATCAGTAGAATGGAACTCTGATATCTAGCTCTACTATGCTCCCCTCAGAGAGGACAAAGATCTGAATCCAAAGCACCCAAGACATGGTTCTCATGCAACCGTTTAACACTATGTCAGCTTTAAACTACATCTGTCCCAAGAATGGCCCACAGGCCCAGCAGTGGACCACGGATGAATGGAGGCCCACCTGCCTTGTTGAGGGTGATCATCTTTTCTCAGTCTATTTAAATGCTAATCTTTTTCAGATAGCATCACAGACATACCCAGAAATTATGTTTTACCAGCTATCTGGGCATCCCTTAGCACAGTCAAGTTTAAGTTTAACAAGTTTAAGTTGACAAATAAACTTTCTAGAAGCTCACAATATAGTGAGAGAAACAGACAGACATTCAGCTAGGTTGCCATTATAAACTAAAGTGAAAAATTTGAAGAAAAAGAAAGGATTCTCTGAAACTATCCTGTAAGTGTAAGTAACTTTCCTGAGATGATACTTCAACTGAGATCTGATAAAGAGATAGGAGTAGCAGATAGAGATGAGAGGAAAGAGTGTTCTAGGTAGAATGAATAGTCCAAATGTTCAATGGCAGAATGAGGTGGATTTTTGGTGGGTTTAAAAGAGGCTAATTGTAGACCAAGGGAGTGAGTGCCAGATGGAGGGAATGAATTCTTTGTCAGTGGCCAGATCATGTTAGGCTAAAATTAAATTTAGTCTTTCTTGCAAAACTAATGAAATGACTTTGGTTGGTTTAAGCAAAAAAGTGGGATGAGAAGAATTGCATTGCAAATGACTACCATAGCTGTAGGGTTGAGAAAGGATTGTAGGGTGGCCATAGTGAACGCAGGGATACTAGTCAATAGGCTGTTGCAGTATCCCAGGTGAAATCTGATTACAGGTTTAATTAGAATGATGGGCCAGGGGGAAGACTGAAATGTTTTCAATACTTTAATTAAAAGTAAGAGTTCTGTAATGGCTACAATGTAAAAGAATGAAGCTAATAATTGTGTGCTATTGTCATCTGAAATGAAACTAGACGCTGTCACTAATTTTTTAAATATTCTTACATATACCCACTCTTCTGTGATTTATTTACTCTGTATATGAATGTAATATGGCCCAGAAAAGAACCATGGCTCTCCGTTTTTATCTAAATTTCCTTTTCTTTTCTTTAGATATTATGAGAAATACATTTTTATTTAACTATTTTAGAATGAATCATCATTTTTCAGAAGCTAAAATACACAGATGGGTACAAACATCTGGAGATGTTTCAAGCCAAGGTCTTGCCCTGTCACCCATCCTGGACTGCAGTGGCACAATCATAGCTCACTCCAGCCTCCACCTCCTGGGCTCAAATAAACCTTCTACCTCAGCCTCCTAAGTAGCTGGGATTATACATAAACACCACCATGCCCAGCTATTTACTTTTATTTTTTGTAGAGAAGGGGTCTTGCTATGCAGCCCAGGCTGGTCTCAAAGTCCTGATCTCAAACAATCCTCCCGCCTCAGCCTCCTACAATGCTGGGATTACAGGCATGAGTCACTATGCCCAGCTAACTAGTTGGATTATTTAAATCAAATTTGGAGCATATATTCAGCAGTGTTTGCCTTAATATATGAACACATATTTTGCAAGTATCCATATAATTATTCATTGCAATTGTTCATTTACTTATAACTTTGTCTGATATTATAACTTTCAGACTTCTATTATTTTTGTGTGCATGTATGTGATATTTACATCTCTCTTTTTTTGTTATTATAAACAGCTTATTGATGGATTTGGCTTTTTCATAAAAATCCAGCTACAAACCACTTATGGGAAAGATGTAATGGAATCAAACCATTTGTAGTGCTGATTATTAAATTTGATCTTATGACCGATACCTTATTTTTGTCCTTTCTTGTTTATTTTGCTTTCCATGTATTTTCTTTCCTGACTTTTGCCGAGTTGACCAAGACTTTACACTGCCTTTTCTCTTCACTCCAGTGGTTAAAAAAAAGATGACGAATATATGGAAAAACAAGTTGACCATTAAGAATGTAAAAATAGCCCTGCTAATTCTTCACTTAAGCCAGAGGGAAATGGCATGGTGGAAAAGTGCTACTTTAAGCAAATTAAAAAAATACTGAGACATGCAGCTAACCAGATACCTAAGTGCTTTGAAACTAATATGAGAATGTCAAATGTTGTTATAATTTTAATTAGATTATAATTAATGAATCTATATTTGGACAGTAATTATAAGTACATCTAATAGCAACACCCCTAGCAAAAGTGTTCTGCATATAGCCAAGCTTGAGAGGATTAAATCCATCAATTAGATCTGGTTTTCAGCTCAGTCAATTAAGTTTGCCAATGACATGTGTTCAGTTCATAACTTTTTTTTTGAGACAGAGTCACTCCATCACCTAGTCTGGAGTGCAGTGGCACAATCTCAGCTCACAGCAACCTCTGCCTCTTGGGTTCAAGCAATTCTCCTGCCTCAGCCTCCCAAATAGCTGGGATTACAGGCCCATGTCACCATGCCTGCTAACTTTTGGATTCTTAATAAAGACGGGTTTTCTCCATGTTGGCCAGGCTGGTATCAAACTCCTGGCGTCAAGTGATCCTCCACCTCAGCCTCACAAAATGCGGGGTTAACAGACATGAGCCACTGCTCCCGGCCAGTCCCTGAAATTCTTATTGTGAATTCCACCATGGTCACAGTCCACTACTATTGGCATAGCTCCAGAAAGAAGGCCCCACTTGGACTTGCCATGTAAGTTCTGAATAATCGAACATCGATTTACCAATAATCTATTGCAGTTAATACAGACATCTGTTATTTGGTATTCATAAATGTCTCCTCCATCACTCCTGTTCTGAATCTTCAATCAGGAAGTACTCCTGTCCCTAAAATTCAGCATAGTTTTCCACCCAAATTCTACATATGATCTTCCAATATGCCCTTAGATTGTGATTTCCATATTAGATTGTGAGTAAAATCTCTTTACTAAAGATGCAAATTGAAGACAAGTAGTTTTCTAAATTGTGCCTGCTCCATCTGCAAATGATGTAGATGTCACAAGTTTATGTAGGAAGAGTCGTCAGCAGCAGTCTAATACAAAGACTATGCATCTAACTTCTAATTTTTGAAATATAACTGAATAATTTTTGTTACCATCAGTAACAAATATGCAACAGACTAAGAATACTTTGGCAATGATTGATGAGTTGGAGCAGTATAATATTGATTTTTTAGTGAGTTATGCAGTAAATATTTTTCAGTGTTTACCTGGGTTCAAGAAAAAAGACAGCAAATTTTATATGTAGATTGAAGCCCTACCATACCATGTGCTGTTCTAGGCACAGTTTAAAGCCTCATATGAAGAGGACCATATCTAGTAATAGCTGTAGGAAACATTAGGTAGGCAAAAGATGTCTTCTGTGCCCTGGACATGTGGCATAACAAAAGAGAAGGAGATGGGAACTGTCTTCTTCCAATAAGAGAAGCATTCTATCACTGACTTGAAAATGTGACATAATAATAAAAAGTAGACTAACTTTTCATTGATTGCATTAGTGTTTTCAGTTCTTTAGCAGCAATGTGCTTCTTCATTATTTGTGCTTGAGACAAACAGTTTTTATCTCTATTCACCCTAATATGTGATGCCCCATTTACCTTATACCTGCTATATCACTAAAGCTTATTTTCTACCTTTCATTCTACATTAAGGCTGCAGTATTACATAGAGTAGTCATTAGGATTGTTGCTGTAAGGTAATTGCATGATCTGAGCTAACTTCAGATACATAACACCCCTCACAGTAATAAAAATACAAACAAAAGTTGATGTTTATTGAATTCTACGAGGAAAACACTGTTCAATCACTCTACATGTCTTTTAGTCCTCACAACAGTCCTAGTAATAGGTATCGTCATTGTCTCAGTCTTATACATACAGAGTTTAAGGAAATGGATATATATGCATGGGACTTCAAGAAATCTTTAAAGATATCTCCTTAAAATTGCCATAATAATAAAACAAATATGTAATACCATATTAACTTTGGAAATTAAACATAACAATCAATCATATAATGGGAGAGGAAATAATTTTTGCTAGCTAAGTAAATCAAATAAGATCAAGAAAACTAGTGATACTAGGTGCAGTTGCTCATGCCTGTAATCCCAGTGCTTTGGGAGGCCAAGGCAGGAGGACTGCTTGAAGCCAGGAGTCCAAGACCAGCCTGGACAACACAGTGAGGGCCTGTCTCTATAAAAATTTTTTTTAAAACTTAGCCAGATATGGTGGCACACTGTATTCTTCCACTCTCACATTGCTATAAAGAAATATCTGAGACTGGGTAATTTATAAAGAAAAGAAGTTTAATTGCTTCATGGTTCTTCAGACTGTATAGGAAACATGGCTGGGGAGGCATCAGAAAACTTATAATCATGGCAGAAGGCAAAGGGGCAGCAGGCATATCTTACATGGCCACAGCAGGAGGAAAAGAAGTCACACACTTTTAAATAACCAGATCTCATGAGAACTCTATCATAATAACAGCACCAAAAGGGGACATCTGCCCCCATGGTCCAATCACCTGTCACCAGGCCCCACCTCCAACACTGGGGATTACAATTTGACATAAGATTTGGGCAGGGACACGAATCCAAACCCTATCACACGTGCCTGTAGTCCAAGATACCAGAAAGGCTGAGGCAGGAGGATCCCTTGAGACCAGGAGTTTGTTCAAGGCTGCGATGAACCATGATTGGACCTCCAAGTCAACTGAGTGACAGATCACACACACAGTTGAGTAATCAGGACGCAAATAGAGATGAGTGATAGGAAGCTGATGATGTCAGCTTGACACGTAGTTTAGACAAGCTGTGAGATACAGCAGAAAGAGCATTACTTACATCCTTTCACTTCTGTGATGCAGCAACACTAGGCCTCCACGAGCAAGATATGCAAGTCCAGGGCTTGGTGGGATAGAGAGAAATTCCCTCTCTTCTTAATTATATGCAAATATTTTGCTGGTTTTAAAAGAAAGTGGTTTGAATGCATGCATTTATAACAACTGTTATCCATAATCCCAGATGAATGATAATAAATTTAGGGCATTACTTTGTAAGGCAAAAACCAGAAGGATAAAGAAAATTGGAAATTAGAAAAATTTTGGAGGCTATAAAATAAATGAATATGTGGTAAAGACTATGATTGAGCAGACTGAAAAAGCAGAATCCTAAACCAGTAATGAAGAAAGCTAAGAAGCAACCTGATTTGCCTCATAGGATAACCAAAGGATTCAGGAATCGGTAATGAGGTTAAAAGTGGTACTAAAAACAGGTGGATTGGTTGAAAGACTCTTTGATTCAATTTAACTGGAGATCCTTTCCCCATTTCCACACAGCTGGGGACTGGCTCTTCCCCACTCCAGCAGATGAGCAGATATTCCTCCTCTGGAGAGAAGAGTCACTTGCCTGGATACTTGCCTGGAAATACTCACTAGACACAGTTGAAGATAGAGAAACAGCACTGAAAACTGAGGGATTCATTCAATGATAATAAACTCAATGTGAAAATCCCCAGATTCTTCCCACTAATTCTCCAAAGAGCTAAGAGCCAGGTTTATACACTCCAGGCAGATTGGAAATATCTTCTTTAGGGATAGTGAGCAGTCCTTTTTTTAATACCTAAAGCAGGGGATGACAGTCCGTAGTTCCAGCTGAGAGACTGGGCAAGAGGGTCACTTGAGCCAAAAAGTTGGAGGATACAGGGAGTTATGAGTGAACCACTACGCTCCAGCCTTAGTGACAGAGTGAGAGATCCTGTCTCTTAAAAAAAAAAAACAAAAACCTAAGGATAATTTCTTTATATTCCAATATTAAGCTTCATATAAAATGTACAGAAATTAATGTATCAAGATGTATAGAATCTTTTTGGCAAAAACTATGAAAATCTACCTATAGGGTAAAACGTTAATAGATGAATTGATTTGCTTTCTTCCTTCTGGGAAAGACTAAATATCATAAAGATGTTAATCATGCCCAAACAATTGGGAAATACATGCATTTTATGTTAAAGATTCTAAAAAATAATTATGAAGTTCAACTAAAAAACTAATATGAGAATAGCAGGAAAAAATATGAAACAACAAAATATATTACAAATCTATAATCAGAAAAAGAATAAATCAACAGCTCAAAAGAAGGAAATAGAAGAAAGTACAGATGACGTATGTGTAAGAACATAATCTATAATAAAAGATAGTTCTAGACAATAGGAAAAAGATAAATTACTTAATTGAGCAGCTGATTGATCACATGATTGGAAGGTGAACTTGGATATATATGATGCTTTTAAAACACTTTTATAATAGGCTTTAAATTACAAAGCAAACTACTCAAAAGCATATTCAAAAGAAAAACTTTTCAAATGCAGACATATATCTTTAAACTGGAAAGGCTGGTTATAAGCATGCAACAAAACCAGAAACCAAGATGAGAAAACTGACAGATTTGAATACATTAAAAAACAACTTTTAACTTTTTAACTTTTAATAAATATAGCATTTATTCAGACTGTACTATAAGCCTCATGAGATGTTATTTTATTTCTTCTTCACACAATGTTATGCTATAAATTCTATTAGCATTTCCATTTTTTAGAGGAATGCAGTGAGAGTCATTAAAGGAAGGGATCTAACAAGGTCTCCGGAAGTGTTAGTGGGTGCATGATGTCAGGTCCTACACTGACTATTCCTAACTTGCCATCCACATAAACTCATATTTTGAGGCCCCCAACTTCTCCAAAACTAGAAAGTAGAAGAAGCCTTGTCGACAACTACTGACAGCCTCAAAAGTAACAAGTTCCTCAGGTACAAGCAGGCTGTGAGGCTCAGGGAAGACCACAGCTGGGAAGGGCAAGTCTTGATATCCAGGTGGCACAGAATACAGTCTAGAGTCACAACAGATATCACGTGGCCTTTCCTGGTTGCTGTCGCTATTCTTATGGAATCCTAGAGTTGGGTATGGGGAACTGGACAGAAATTAAAGAGACAGATTTATCCATGAAAGTGAAATATCTTCTTAAAGGACAGAACAGTGTAGCCATGGAGCATAGCCATGGAGTGAAAAGAGCCTGAATTAGCAAGTGGCCCAGCCATGATGCCTGTGAGCCCATTTGAAAAGAGCTTCATCTGTAATAAGAAGATAGAGACGTACAAAAACATATGGCCCACATATTACATCCATGGACACACCAACTGCTCCAGGCTACTCACGACCTAGGACAACTTAACATTCTGGAAACACTGTTCTCTCTGAAACACTGATGGCTCCACAGAGACACTATTCCTGGTTTGAGCACACCAGGCAGTCTAGACATCACGAAAGACCAGACGGAATGTTCAGTCCCAACAGCACTCCCCAGTCCAGGTATACTGACCTGGCAATCCCAGACACTTTAAGCAGTCCAAGCTGATGATCTGAAAAGGCCAAGTCCTCTTATACAATAACCAATCTGGAAACAATGCATATTCCAAACATGCTGGGTGTCCTGGAGTGAGTCCTTATCACAGTAACAATTACTTCCCTATCACTTCACCAACCTCACATCCCATCCTGGAACCGCCGCTCTGGAGTCCTCCAGACCTCATCACCCTCCTGCATTGGTAAGGAAAAGGCAGGAAGGAGAGCAAGCTGCATTCACCCAGTGGTCTACTTTTCATCTTCTTTTATCAATGGAAAGCGATTCCTTAACATTCAGCTGAGCCTAGTTTTCGTATAATCACTAAGCTCAATAATATGCAAATGTCCAGTAACCACATGAAAATAAGCTACTTAATTTATACATGTGGACACTACCAGATGATAGGAAAGTAGTTATTCATTGCACTCATGGTATATCATTTGCAGTAAATTTAAGAGAGTCATCAGTGTCTTCAAAACTCACGCCTGTAATCCCAGCACTTTGGGAGGCCGAGGCGGGTGGATCACGAGGTCAAGAGATCGAGACCATCCTGGTCAATATGGTGAAACCCCGTCTCTACTAAAAATACAAAAAATTAGCTGGGCATGGTGGCACGTGCCTGTAATCCCAGCTACTCGGGAGGCTGAGGCAGGAGAATTGCCTGAACCCAGGAGGCAGAGGTTGCGGTGAGCCGAGATCGCGCCATTGCACTCCAGCCTGGGTAACATGAGTGAAACTCCGTCTCAAAAAAAAAAAAAAAAAAAAAAAAAACATTATTTTAGAATTTCTATAATATCATACATCAACCACATGTCATTAGTCTTGAACTTAATGTGGTTTGTAGAAATGGTTATAAGAATTGTAAGTGCTTTGACTCTGATACAGTTTGAATGTGCCTTCCAAAACTTATGTTGAAACATAATCCTTAATGGCGCAGTATTGAGAGGTAGGACCTTTAGCAGGCAATTGGATCCTGAGGGCTTGCCCTCCTGTGTAGATCACTCCACTCATGGCTTAATGGGTTAATGGCCTAGTAGATAACAAGTAGCAGTATTGTGTGAGAAACAGATACATGAACAAGTGTAATGGAAAATTTGGATACATTTATTTGAAAAACTCATGAATCAAGCTGACAAAAATAATCAAGGATGGATGAGAGGGAAACTGGTGGCTTTGTAAAAAGAGGAAGAGACCTAAGCTGGCATGTTATCATGCCTAGCCCCCTTGTCACATCTTGCTTTTATAACATGTTGAAATGAAACATCAAAATATAAAGAGATATATGAATACAAACTTCATTTGAGACTTTAAAATAAATTACAAATGTTCAAGTCTGAAGAAAATTCCTTTTTATGGTAGTTAATATGAGGAAGTCATAAACGTTCCAAGTTTTTTTTTTTTTTTTTTTTTTTTTTTTTTTTTTTAACCAGCAGGTAATACGAAGCAGCATATAATCAACAGGGCCTACGAAAGCTAACCACAGGTGTTTGAAACCAAAAGCAAAGCTTCTGAGAGCTCTAAAAATCCCAACAATGTGGACAGCCTCTTGAGAGATAACAACCCTTAGGAAGAATGATCAAAGCTGTTCACTTCCCAAGTCTTCTGCCTAGGGTGGCAAAAGATCTCAGTGGCGTGATCTTGGCTCGCTGCAACCTCCACCTCCCAGGATCAAGCAATTCTCCTGCTTCAGTCTCCCAAGTAGCTGGGATCACAGGCACCTGCCATCACATGCCCAGTTGATTTTTGTATTTTTAGTAGAGAAGGGATTTCATCATGTGGGCCAAGCTAGTCTCAAACTCCTGGCCTCAAGTGATCCACCAGCCTCGGCCTCCCAAAGTGCTGGGATTAAAGGCATGAACCATCGCACCCAGAATGTTCAGCAATTTTTTTAAAAAAGGAAATTTTCACACATGCTACAACATGAATGAACCCTTTAGACATTATGCTAAGTGAAATAAGTCAATCATGAAAGAACAAATATTGTATGATTCCTCTTATATGTGGCTCCTACCTAGTCAAATTTACAGAGACAGAAAGGATGGTGGCTGCCAGGGGCTGCAGAAGCAGGAAATGGAAAGATGTTGTTTAATGGGTGCAAAGTTTTGGTTAAGGAAAATTAAAAATTTCTGGAGATGGATGGCAGTGATCACTGCACAATAATGTGATTGTATGTAGTGCTACAGAACTATACATTCAAAAATGGTTAAACTGGTGACTTCTATGTTATGTAGGTATTACAATAATACAATAAAAAAATTTGTCTTTTAATTTTCAAAAAATTCTATAAATTTAAAGCTATAAATCTCTTTCAAAATATTATTTGACACCACACAATATTTGTCATGTAATTAATTTTATTGTTGTTTAGTTGTAAATACTTTGTATTTTCCTTATGATTTCTTTTTTAACCAAATGTTATTTTATAGTATGTTAAATTTCAAGACACTGGACTTTTAAACCAATATAGAGATACTTTATAAGTTAATCTTAAAATTTATGTATCTGGTATATTTCTAAAAATAAGAAATGTGTGCTCAAAATAATATGTATTCTCTACTTTTTGATAAAATTTTATGTATTATATATGTTTAATCTTTTTTTGTTTGTTTTTGTTTTTGTTTTTTTGAGACAGAGTCTCAGTCTGTTGCCAGGCTGGAGTGCAGTGGCATGATCTCGGCTCACTGCAACTTCTGTCTCCTGGATTCAAGCGACTTTCCTGCCTCATCTTCCCAAGTGGCCGGGACAATAGGCACGCACCACGCCCAGCTCATATTTGTATTTTTAGTAGAGACGGGGTTTCACCATGTGGGCCAGGATGGTCTCTATTTCTTGAGACCTTGGCCTCCCAAAGTGCTGGGATTACAGGGCTGAGCCACCACACCTGGCCATGTTCAATCTTAATAATGCTTTTTCCATCCTTGATTATTTTTGTCGGCTTGATTCATGAGTTTTTCAAATAAATGTATCCAAATCTTCCATTGCACTTGTTCATTTATCTGTTTCTCACACAATATGCTACTTGTTAATTTAAGTATTTGTTGTAACACTTCTGGTGGTACTTGGTTAATGATGCCTTCCTGACACATCTTTCCTTTTACCAAAATCAAATTCCCTCTTTGCTTTTGAGATTTTTTTTTTTTTNTTTTTTTTTTTTTTTTTTTTTTTTTTTTGGCCATTCAATTCTACTTTGTCTGATAGCAAAATTCCTAAATCCAAATCTCTTCCAGGTCATGTTTTTCTGGTGTATACTTTATCATCCCTTTGTTCTCGTGTTTTCTTTTGCCTGTATTTTTTGTTTTGTTTTGATTTGTTTTATCTGTTACAGACAAATTTTTATCCGCATATATTTGATCAGTCTAAGGGCCCTCTCTTTGATCTATGAATTAAATTAATTATATAACTTATTTTGGTTACTATTTGATATTTTTTCTACTAGCTTATTTTCTATTCTCTGTTTTTCATTGTTTCTTTTTATTCTCCTTTTCTGCCTTCTATTCCATAGATCAAATTGTTTTCATGCTGGTTTAACAGCCATACTTTCTACACAAAGTGTAATAAGACCTGAAATACGTTTATTTTTTCCTTTGATTTTCTTAAGTGTATCAGAATGTGCACCAAGTCACTAAACAATGTAACATGTCAACAACTTAATGTGAATTTTAACATGCTTTCTGCTCCGCTCGGTGTCTCTACTCACCTTTACCACAGACTATGCTGTTATCGTCCTGTTTCAGTTCTTAATTACTATGACTATAATTTCAAGGGAAAGGAATCATCTTTTTAGACAAAAATTAAATCTACTAAGTGATTCTCCTCATATTACAGCCCACATGGTTCATTACCACCTATTGGAGATTACTGTCTTCTTTCTGAAGTACTTCCTCCAAAAAGTGTTTCCCGAATTTTCTGAGGCCTTGTATACCAGAAGATATATCTATTGCCCCCTCCAACTTAAATGATGTTATATCTTTAAAGTCTTTGCCTTCAATACTTTAAAAATAATTACTCTAGGAGTCTGAGGTAGAAGGATTGCTTGAGGCCAAGAGTTCAAGACCAACCCTGGCAATATAATGAGACCCTGTCTCCACGAAAACTAAAAAAGTTAAAAATAAAATAGGGCCAGGTGCAAAGGTTCACACCTGTAATCCCAGCACTTTGGGAGGCTGAGGTAGGCAGATCACAGAGTCAAGAGATCGAGACAATTCTGGCCAACATGGTGAAACCCTGTCTCTACTAAAAATACAAAAAGTAGCTGGATGTCATGGCGTATGCCTGTAGTCTCAGCTACTTGGGAGGCTGAGGCAGGAGAATTGCTTCAACTCAGGAGGCAGAGGTTGCAGTGAGCCGAGATCGTGCTACTGCACTCCAGCATGGTGACAGAGTGAGACTCCATCTAAAATAAATAAATAAATAAGAAAATAAAAACTAAATTAAATTTAAAAATAGCCAGGCATGGTGGCACATGCCTGTAGTCTGAACTACCGAGCAGACTGAAGTGGGAGAATTGCTTGAGCCCAGGAGTTTCAAGCTGCTTTGAGCCATGATCATGCCTTTGCACTCCAGCCTGGGCAGTAGAGCAAGACCCTATCTAAGAAAAGAAGAAAAAAAAAAGAAATTCTTCTATTTCCTTTTTGTCTTTAGTGTTGGTGTTGGGAATTCTGATGTCAATATGATTTTTTAATTTGGTACGTCATCTGTTCTTCCTCTGTAATCATTGTTAATATTTTCTCACCAACTCTGATATTCTCCAATGTGCTAGAACATGTTTTGGTGTGGCTGTTCTTTCCTTGTCACTCCTCTCCTGTTACCCCTCGATGAGCTCTTTCAATAACAGGTCTTTCATCTTTAAATCTATAAAACAATTTGTCATTTTCTTCTCAATTTTCCTTTTTTCTTTTCCTCTAAATGTTGGGAGACTATCATTATTGGATGTTGACATTTCTATTGCTCTTCTCTAGAATTTTTTCACATTTATATTATATCTCTTTATCCTTTAACAGTACCTCCTGGGAGAGGCCTCCACCTGATTTCCTATCATGGCCTTGATTTGAAGCTGCATCTGTTCTATTATCTATCTAATTCATTATGTTCATTCATTCATGATGTTATCTCATTCATTATGTTTCTATCATATTTTTCATGCCTCATATTTTCATTTTGTTCTTTTTCATAACTGTTTCTTCCTATGTTATTGTATTAGTCTGTTTTCCCACTGCTGATAAAGACATACCCAAGACTGGGTAATTTATAAAGGCAAGAGGTTTAATTGATTCATAGTTTGACATGGCTGGAGAAGCCTCACAATCATGGTGGAAGATGAGGGAAGAAGAAAGGGACATCTTACGTGGCAGCTGGCAGAGAGAATAGGAGCCAAGCAAAAGGAGAAACCCCTTATAAAAGCATCACCTCTCCTGAGACTTATTCACCACCACGAGAACAGCATGGGGAAAACCACCCCCAAGATTCAATCATCTCCCACTGTCTCCTTCCCACAATACGTGAGAATTATGGGAGCAACAATTCAAGATGAGATTTGGGTGGGGACATAGCCAAACCATATCAATTATATTGCCAACTTCCCCCCGCCCACCTTTTTTTAATATTGGTAAAAACGCACAACATAAAATTTATCATCTTAACCATTGTTATGCGCACAGTTCAGTAGTGTTAGGCATATTCATGTTCTTGAGCAATGAATCTCCAGGCCTTTTTCATCTTACAAACCTGAAGCCTCATATCCATTAAACAACTCTCCCCTTTTCCCTCTTCCAGCCCCTGGATGTTTATCTTTTTGAGAATATTTATTAAACATATTTCAAATCCTCATTTGTATGTTCAAATAACTCTCATTCTTCTAGTCTAGGTTATTCAGGAATTTTGGGTTTCCATGTGCTGTATGTTTTTTTCGATTTTCTTATTACTTTCTCCCAGGTTCTCATACTCCCCTGAAAATAATAATTATTTTGTCTGTCAATGTGTACCAAGAAGTAGCCAAAGTTCAGACCCAAGGTTTTGACACCCCTGATGATTTTAAGAAGGTAGAGGGTGTGCACTCCAGAGGATGGCACTTGTGTCATTGGGTAGCACCACCCTGTCTGCTGACCCCTCACCAAATGACAGTTCATCTTGGAGAACTGCTGTACCTCCACTCTCCCCACTGCTCCTTTTCAAGAGCTTTCCTCACTCACTGGTAACTTTCCAGGCAACAGGGCATGAAGAGGAAGGTGGAATGGCCCAGTTCTTGCCAATCACCTGTGGTTGTCTCTTCCCTTTTGCCATGTGGGCTGTAGAGTCCAGATGTCACACCGCAGGCCCTGCAGCTCTGAGGAAGCATTGCCATTTATCCACCTCCAGTGGATGGGCCAGAAACTGAAGTCGCAGATGCTGGAGAGAAAAGAGTATCAATTAAAATCTCTCCCTCAACCACGTGTCCTGTCCCACCTCAAGCTCAAGCCGCTGTTTTCTCTCACACCATGTCACAACCACCTTCTGTATTCTTAAGACTTCTCAGTTTTTACCTTAATTCTCAGGACCCAAATATGGTCTCCTCATTTGTATAATATCTCCAGAATGGAATGAAGGAGAGTAAAGAATCTGACCTGTTTCACAAAACTTGTTAAAAAGCTGCTTTTTTTTTTTTTAACTAAATCTTGATTTCAACATGAATACAAATAAAATGGTTTCTGCTTCATAGGGTTGTGCTAAGCATCAAATAAATAACCACATGTGAAAGTGCTTTACAAAACAAATCTAAATTAGAATAGTTGTTGTGAGACAAAGTCATAGTTTGAATCAGTTTTTTCTCACACCACACGTACCGTGATCCAGCGAACCTATTTTCCTCCCTTTTGAAAACATGTTCAAATCTGACCACCTTCACCCTACCTGCCATCACAGCTGGGATAGCGGCTGGCCCAGGCCACTATCCTGTCTCACCTGGATTATTGAATCGGTCTCCCTACTGGTTTCCTGCTGCTGCGCTAGACTCTACAGACTGGTCCCGATTATATGCAGATCAGATCATGTCAGCATCCTGCCCAAAACCCTCCAAGTGGCTCCTTGTATCACTCAGAGTGAAATCCAAAGCTCTCACTGCTGTTTGCAAGATCCAGCATGATCTGCCCACCACCCCCTACCTCAGCCCCCATCTGACCTCCTTGCCAAGCACTCTCCCCTTCACCCACACTTCCCCTGCCCCACTGCACTCGGTGCTGGTCCCCTAGCATTCAGGGCCCCTCCAGCTTCAGGGCCTTTGAGGGATCTTCCCTCTGACTGAAATTCATACAGTCCCAATCTCAGTGGCTCTCCAAACTCAAGGTCTGGTGAGCTGGATTCAGGAACAAGATCTCAGTATACAAAACTAGGAAGGCTGCCACAGCAGATTGGTTTTGGCTGAGTCTGTAGAGGGAGCAGCTGGTATGAAGCTCTGTAAGGACTGCAGAGAACAAAAATCAACAGACAATGGCTTCTTGTAGCAAGCCTGAGTAACAAGTTGTAGGTCAGGAGTGCCATCTACTGGCAATATTTTTAAATTGCAGAAAAGGATTTTAGGGAAATTAAATGTTCCAAGGATCAATCTACAAAGCTAAATAAATGACAAGATAATCTACCTCGAGTATTAAGAAGTCATAAGACAATTTCTCATTTAAAACTATAATTGGAGCTGGGCACGGTGGCTCATGCTTCTAATTCCAGCACTTTGGTAGGCCAAGGCAGGAGGAGCACTTGAGGCCAGGAGTTCAAGACCAGCCTGGCCAACATGGAGAAACCCCTTCTCTACAGAAAATACAAAAATTAGCTGGGTGTGGTGACACATGCCTGTAATCCCAGCTTCTCGGGAGGCTGAGGCATGAATATCTCTTGAACCCAGGAGGCAGAGATTGCAGGGAGCTGAAATTACACAACTGAACTCCAGCCTGGGCGACAGAGCAAGACTCTGTCTCAAAAAACAGCAGAAAAAAAACCCTATAATTGAGAAGCAACCCAGATACAGGTTTTCTCAAACTCCAGCAAATATATTTATGAAGTCACAATAAAAGCACAAATCACAAGCATCTTGAACATCAACCATAGCTTGAACATATTGAGAAAAGATCTAGGCGTGAGTTTCATTGATTATGAGGAAAATTAGTTTTAAATGGAATTTATTATAAGCCTAGTTTTAGCGCATTAAATAAAAGCTATTTGAAAAGAGCTAGAGCCATATTACTAATTGAGGCTTTTAAAAAACAAGTATTCACTGAGCAAAGTGTTGAGGTCTGTTAACAGTTGCTGGAGGCATCACAAGACACAGGTCAGACCAGGTCCCGGTGCAGGTGGAGTTTCTATCCTCCTTGATAAATGCGTAAAATAAACAACCAAAGAAATAAAGTAAAAGCAAACTTTCAGATAGCAATAAGGGCTTTGAAGGAAACAAAGCAGAACGCCTGGACATACTAATTCTAAAGGCCAGAGGACTTTGTTTAGGGCAGTTGGAAAAGGCCTCTTTGGAGAGAGAGAAGGCATCAATTAACAGTTATTACATAACAAACCACATCAAAACTCAATGGCTTAAAACAACAAGCATGTAGGACGGTTCTTACAATTGGTTCTGTGAGCTGGCTGGGTCCTTTCCATCTATGCCAGCTCAGCTGGGGCTGCATGACCTTGAGGAGCCCCACTTGCAGCTCGGAGGCCCAGTCAGGACGGCTGAGGATTCCTGGGTTCTCTCCACACATGACAGCAAAAGGGTTCCCAGCAGCAAGACTGGAGGATGGGCTGATGGTAAGGGGAGATGAACGGGAAGTCACAGACATTAATGGTGAATAACTTGTGCTTTCCTTCCTTACATTATTTAAAAAAAAAAAAAATCAGTGAAACGACTGAACATACTGAACATAGATTTACTAATTTGATCACTGTGTTAGTTTTCTATTGCAACTGAAACAAATTACTACAAATCTACTATCTTAACACAACACAAATTTAATGGAAAGACATCTTGTGTTCGTGGTCTGGAAGACTTAATATTGTAAAAAATGTCAGTACTGCTTAAAGTAATCTACAAATTCAAAATCTCAACAACGTTTTTTGCAGAAATAGAAAAATCTAACCTAAAATTCATATGGACACTCAAGGTACACCAAATAATCAAGGTAGACAAAATAGTCTTCAGAAAGAACAAAGACACTTATCCAAGAAGATATACAAATGTCCAGTAAGCACATACAAAGATGCTCCACCTCACTAATCATTAAAGAAATGCAACTCCACAATGAGATACCACTTTACACCCATTAGGAAGGGTATACTCAAAAGAAAGAAAAGAAAGAAGAGAAGGGAAGAGAAAAGAAAAGAAAAAAGAGAGAAGAAGGAAGGAAGGAAGAAGGAAGGAAGGAAGGAAGGAAGAAGGAAGGAAGAAGGAAGGAAGGAAGGAAGGAAGGAAGGAAGGAAGGAAGGAAGAAGGAAGGAAGGAAGGAAGAAGGAAGGAAGGAAGGAAGGAAGAGAGGGAAGGGAGGGAGATAAGAGAGTGACAGGAGGCAGCCAAATATCCCTAGGGGGATACGGGTGGGTCCCTGGTGAAACCCCACCTCCAAGCCAGCGACAGTTTAAAGCCTGAACGCCAAGCTACAAGCTAAATCCTCAAATGTAGCTTGTCTTCCTGTTTGGCATGCTTTTCTCTGATCGATCCTCACCCTTCACCTATTTTACATATACCTACCCTTTCCTAATTGGTTTTCTACACTGTTGTACCTACCTTTGAGTGGTGTCTTTGCTTTAATCATTTTTTGCATACTCACAAACCAAGCAGCATGCACTCCCCATTCTGAGTCCATAAAGAGCCCCGGACCCAGCCACATGGGTGACTGCCCACCATCAGGTAGGGGAACCCCCACTCCAGCATCCCCTCTTTGCTGAGAGCTTTCCTTTTGCTTAATAAATTCTACTTCACTCCCTCTCCAGTGTCTGCTTGGCCTACTTCTAGGTTGTGAGACAAGA